>NW_026705763.1:0-300000 GCF_029867415.1 Vicia villosa | reverse complement strand
TTTTGCACGTCGAGTTTTCCAATGTGGGCACAGGCAATTTAAACTTAGAATGAGCTGTTCTGCCCCCAGGCAACAACAATGATGCTATTCCACTCAAAGCTACTGCTAAAACAATCTGATGTTTAGAACGCAACGCAGTCGCAAGTGTTTTCCACATGTATGTTTTACCAGTGCCTCCGTAACCATGTAAGAAAAATACACCCCCTTTTTGTTTGTTAACAGCAAACATTATCTTGTCAAAAATATTCCTTTGTTCATCTTGAAGAATATAAGATTGAATTAGGAAGCCATAGGTATATCTCAATTTTATTTCAAATGCAATGTTAAATTATAATCGAAAATACCTGTTAGAGCAGTGAAAAGTTTATGGAATTCAGACTTCATAAGATCGATGTCATAATTTCTTTCTTCATAGATCAATCGATTTCCCAATTGTTGCAGTACATACTCATCTGGATATGGGATAGGCTTGAAATCTTTAAGACTCCTGCGATTTGCTTGCAGCAATTTTTCGATTTCAATTAATGTCAAAGTCTTTGTTTGTTCCTCGGTCAGCACCAAAGCTGCATAAAAGAACCATTCATTAATATATTGTATGCAGATTTTTTTGAATAACAGTATTGAGAAACTAATATCATGTACCTTTGTTTGATGCCAAAATTCTTTGGGTGTGCAAGATTCCATCCGATAGCAGTTCCCACGTTTTGTTCCACACATATGCGGGTTTGTTTACAGTCCCAGAAAGAAGCATAACAATAAATAATTTGCGCAAGAAATGTCCAGATCCCCATTGGCTGGCCTCTTTAATAGCGCCTATATATTCTCGATCATCTTCCAGGAATCCCATTGCGAAGCATGCGTCCCTAAATGAGTCGTATTCTTTGTCTCCGATCTTGCGAATGTCTTCATAAGTTTTTGGTCCTCTCACAACGGTTAGCATCATCCTTAGATAATAGAGTTCCCCGGTAGTTGGTGGAACCCAAATGAGCCTTCCAATTGTAAAACCTTTTTTTCTTGGTTTCCATGAGCGGGTTTTTTTCACATATACAAACTTAGAAACAAACTGGCCATATGTCAACTGTGCTGCATCTTCAAACTGACCATTTGCAATTAACCACGAAGTAAACATAGATTCTGTTATATTTGCTTTTTCTAAAACATTTTCCATCCTTTCAAAATCAGTGTAGTACAACGGCTTTTCACCGATTAGATGGTAGAACATACGCTCAACAGCAGGTTTCCTTCCATGAATCTTGTATGAAAATAGCCGCCAACATGCTTCAGCTGGTGATACGTATCTACAATCAAGGTATTCCTTAATTTCATCAATTACCTTCTCACTATTATTGGATAAAGTTCCCGATCGCGAAACAGATGCTGTGATTCGATCGTATCCCTTGTGTATATACTTGAACAGGTATTTGATTGAGGTGCTCTGGTTACACCACTCCATGTTGATGTGAGCTTGATATTTAAGGAGTAACCTGGTATTATACGGAACCACAGACCTGTTGTCCAAGGTAATACCATTTTTAACAACATTAAAAGTTTGTGAACTTCTCTTGTAAACTGGATAACCCTCATGATCAACAATGGTAGTCTCATTGAACTTTTTAGGGAAAAACTTAGAACATTTACCATGTTTCATGCATGGACATTTTGGTCGTGCAAGACCACATGGACCATGCATCATTTGTGTCTTAACTAATTGGTACAACCTAGGATGCAGTTGTGGATCTGGTATTTCAGCTGAAATTATGTTGTCAATATCTGGTGGAGTGGGATACTTGCTTTGCGGATGTAAAAATAGGAGAATATGAGCATGCGGCAACCCCCTTTTTTGGAATTCTATAGTGTAGATGTCCGAAAACCAAGAAAGCAGTTGAATATGAGATGAATGTTTATAGTAATAAGCAAGATGTAGTTGATAAATAAAAGATATCATATGGATTAAAAATCTTACAGGCCAGGACTTTGCCAAGAACATGTCGCTTTGTTATGTCAACCATTAGGTCGTCAAACTTCATTTTGAAGACCTTTGAAACTATGTCTGGGCGATCTGCTGGGTTTAAATTCCTCATGGATAGGTGACGTGTAATCTCAGGCCATTTAGGATTGCAGGTAAAAGTTAAAAATAAATCAGGGAAACCAATAGCACTGGAAATAGCCATTCCGTCGAAATACAACTGATCCATGTATCTCTTGCTACCTACAAATGAGGATGGTAAGACAATTCTTCTTCCAGTTTTAGAATGTGGTTGTTCTGTGGCGCTCCCAGACACTTGTTCATTAAGCTTTGTATATTTCCCAACTCTTAGCTTGGATTGATTTTTTCTCAACCAGTTAAGACATTCTGATTCCATCATGGTATATCCATCGACTAAAAACTGTTGAAATAGTCTCCTTGAATGAAGAAGTGTCCTAGCCTTGCCTTTGCGTTCATGCAATCGGAAACACAACCAATCGGTGATAGTTTGACGATTTTGCTTTGTAACTTCCTGTTCATGTTTATACTTGTGTAGTATATTATCTCTGTATCCATCTTCTCCATATGCAAATATCATTGGATATTGATAGGCCAGATAAGCTGAATGAAACTCATCTATCCTTTGTAGATGACCGTCACGGTGTCGAACAATAATGTCTCTCTTAGATGCGGTGTCGACATCACCAACGATAAGAGCAGCAACCTCTGATACGGTGGGATGGTTATAGACACGACCATCTGAAGATCGTTCTGAAATAAGTTTCAGTTTGATATCTTGGAAACCTGTTTGTTTAATCATATCCCTTGACATTCTAAAAGCTTTGGCATGAGGATTATATTCATCTAACATCAACTTCAACTTACTAACAATAGACCTGTCAACATTATTGCTGTCCCTATCATGAGAAATATACTATGTTAATCTCTAAAAAGAAAGTGCAATGCAAAGAAAAAAAATGAGAGAAGGAAATAACCAAACTTGAAACATTTGATTATGTTGTCAATTTCATTGTCCGTATCAAATATATACAGTTGAGCATATTTTGGTAGTTCTCCTTGTTCAGGAAGCAAGCTGCCGATTCGATGGCAAGTTTGTCCATGCATTCGTAATGTTGGAGGATCTCCGCCTTCATTGATGGAAGTGTCAAACTTCATTCCAGGGGATGTAAATGAAAACATTGCGTTGTAGGTTCGTATGTTGTTTTGGAAGTTGTTTGCATCTTTCAAATTGGGATCAAATAGAAGAGTGTTAAGAAGTGGTGGTGGTGTTACCAATAATGGCACAACAATTTTGCCTCCCTTACAGCATAAACTGAAATTTGGAATAGTTGTATGTCTTGACTTCCCTTTACGCTCCTGATACCACATATAGGCATCACAGTGTTTGCACTCCCATACAGGATCTCCAATATCAGAGTAAACTGTATTTGTCAAAGAGGCAAATTTGTTAAAAATACTGCCAGATTATACAAATTAACATTAACAATATAAGGATAGTTGTGGTAATAAATATAGACCTTCATCATGGCAATTGACTAAAGGAACCGCAAGTTGACCTCCATCCGAATCAGAATTGTTATCCATAGCATTATCCTCATCAGATTGGGTGCTCGAATCATCGCTTGAGTAATCAGCAGCAGCCAATGTTGTATAAAATTGAGACTGTGGGGTACGGGACTGCATTGTTTGTGGTGTTGTCTGGGGGTTGGTATTGGCATTTATAGTTGGTTTATGAGTATGAGTGGTTTTATTGAAGCTCTTTATAAGATTTTGTCTAAGCGGAAGAGTAAAAAATGGTGTCTTTGCAGTGTTTTTGCATTTTAGGGGACGGCTAGAAGAAGCTGTATGACAGGAAATTGATCCAGTTGTCTGTAAAGGTGCATGTTTCGTGGATGACATAGTTGGAATGGGAGTAGTTGTTTGATTTTGCATGAAATATGGGGATACATTTTCCTTATTGGTATAGTCAAATGGAAGGATGTTTCTTATGTGATGGCTAGTTGATACAGGAAATTGGTGTTGGGTTGTGGTAGGAGGTGTAGTGTTAATATTTTGGTATGTTAGCAAATTTGGCACGGGTGTGAGATGTTGATGAGACGATAGAGAGGAACTAACAATGCCAGAGATGTTTTTCTTTGTGTTCAACGTGAGCCTTCTTCTTTTCCTAGCCAGAAAAGCTGGGGTTTGTTCGTTGGTAAAATGTGGAGGTTCCATTTATTCCAAGAAAGTTACTTCGTTCACAAAAACAGCCAATTTGTTATTGTAAGAATATGACCAAAACAGGAATTTGAGAATGCAAAATAAGGTTGGAAGAAATACCTTATAAGGATACAATGTTGACAATGGAAACCTCCCAAATATTGACTCCAATTGTTAATGAAAAGTTGCAGAAGATGTTTGTTCCCATTTAGTTGTTGAACATACTTGAAGCCATAGTTTTGTTCAAATTGGAATGATGAAAGATGAAAATTTGAGTGTTTGACTGTTGTTTTGAGTGTTGGCGGTTTATTGAAAGAATGAAAGATGAAATTTAAATTTTTGAAAACAAAGTTATTTGGATAGTGGGGTAGAGAGGCGGGCAAACCAAAAAGAAAATAACAGTTGACATTTAAAAAGCAGCATTTGGAAAAAGAAAAAAAGTGTGACAGGTACAAATGGTCTGCATAACATAAAAGAAGTAAAAAAATTGAAATTAGAAATGTGGGGGCAGGATCTATTGGTTATACGTGGCTATTAGAGTAAAGAAAGCTGCATTGGGAACACAAAGAGTACATCCACTCATGAGCTTTGGTGTATGCAGTATAGATTATGGTGAAAAGTACCAATTTTGGAGAGGGGCCGACTAAACAGCCTGTATTTTTGCATCAGTTGACGTGTAGCTTTGGAGAAGTAATTATAAAATGACTTGAGACATTGTAGTATGATATAATATGCTAAAATTTGGGTATGAAGATAAAAAAAGATATATTTGTTATCACATTGTATTGTTTGTTCGAAATAGAGTATAACTGTTGGCTTATTAGATAAAAGTGTGTAACACCATAAAAAGAGAAGTGGAATTATATCTCAGCCATTTTTAAATTGTAGAAATAATTCAGGATAAGCAACCACGCATATGAGAGTTACTGTTGGCTTTGTAAGGAAAAGAGTATTATTGTTGGCTTATTATATAAATTTGTAAAAATTTTATGATATACTTCTCCACATATATGAGAACCTTGTTAGAACAAGATTTGTTCTTATCAATTATCTTAGTTTTGATGATAACAATAATATGAATTTTGCTTAAGATAATATGGTACTCTAATCCAATGCAATTTCCTTTCAGGAAATATATAAAGAGTACGCATAATTCAGCGCTCAGAAGTGGTGTCTCAAATGGTTCAGCATGCAACATCAGAACATGGTCTGGCAAGACATCAGAAGATGGTCGAAGCAGAATCAGACATGGGTCTATGGAAGCATCAGAAGAACATGAGATCAGAAGCACTGAAGATCAGAAGATGGTATCAAGCTCAGAAGCACTTCAAGGTCAGAAGATCAGAAGATGCTTTGCACCAAGCTGTTTGACTCTGATGATATTCAAACGTCGTATTCACAAACATCAGATCAGAAGGAAGTATACGTGGCAGACTACGCTGACTGACAAAAGGAACGTTAAAGCTACTAAAGGCAACGTCAGTAGACACAGCGTGAACAAGGCTCGAGGTAGTTGACAAAAGCGTATAACATTAAATGCAATGCTGTACGGAACACGCAAAGCATTAAATGCACTCAACGGTCATCTTCTCAACGCCTATAAATATGAAGTTCTGATGAGAAGCAAGGTTACAAAATTCTTAACAACTCTGAACGAAAATTAACTTGCTGAAACGCTGTTCATTCAAAGCTCAGAATCTTCATCAACTCACTACATTGCTGTTGTAATATCTTAGTGAGATTAAGCTTAAACTGTAAGAGAAATATCACAGTTGTGATTATAGCTTTTAAGAAGCATTTGTAAACTCTTAGAATTGATTACATTAAGTTGTAAGGAACTAGAGTGATCGTGTGATCAGTATACTCTAGGAAGTCTTGGCAGTTGGCTGAGCAGTTTGTAACTAGAGTGATCAGGTTGATCAGTAGACTCTAGAGAAAGTCTTAGGAGTGAACTAAGCAGTTGTTCCTGGAGTGATCAAGTTGTGATCAGAAGACTCTGGAAGACTTAGTTGCGGACTAAGTGGAGAACCATTGTAATCCGTGCGATTAGTGGATTAAATCCTCAGTTGAGGTAAATCATCTCTGCGGGGGTGGACTGGAGTAGCTTCGTTAACAGCGAACCAGGATAAAAATAATTGTGCAATTTATTTTTATCGTCCAAGATTTAAAGTCACACTTATTCAATCCCCCCCTTTCTAAGTGTTTTTCTATCCTTCAATTGGTATCAGAGCGCCGGTTCTAAGGTGCAAGCACTTAACCGTGTTTAGAAAAGATTCAGGAAGAGAAAAACGCTTCATTTAAAAGATGGTTGATGAAAGTGAAAAGACTACATCTACATCTGGCTCTGCTGAGCAATACAACGGTAACAATGGTTATACTAGACCGCCGGTATTTGATGGTGAAAACTTTGAATACTGGAAAGATAAACTGGAAAGTTACTTTCTGGGTCTAGATGGTGATCTATGGGATCTTCTGATGGATGGTTACAAACATCCAGTAAATGCCAGTGGCGCAAAGCTGTCAAGGCAAGAAATGAATGATGATCAAAAGAAGCTTTTCAGGAATAATCATAAATGCAGAACTGTTTTGCTAAATGCTATTTCTCATGCTGAGTATGAGAAGATATCTAACAAGGAAACAGCCTATGACATATATGAGTCCTTGAAAATGACTCATGAGGGAAATGCTCAAGTCAAGGAGACAAAAGCTCTTGCCTTAATCCAGAAGTATGAAGCCTTCAAGATGGAGGATGATGAAGACATTGAAAAGATGTTTTCAAGATTTCAAACTCTTACTGCTGGATTGAGAGTTCTTGACAAGGGATACACCAAGGCTGATCACGTAAAGAAGATCATCAGAAGCTTACCCAGAAGATGGGGTCCTATGGTGACTGCATTCAAGATTGCAAAGAATCTGAATGAAGTTTCTCTGGAAGAGCTGATCAGTGCCTTAAGAAGCCATGAGATTGAGCTGGATGCAAATGAGCCTCAAAAGAAAGGTAAGTCTATTGCATTAAAATCTAATATCAAGAAATGCACTAACGCTTTTCAGGCTAGAGAAGAAGATCCTGAAGAATCAGAATCTGAAGAAGAAGATGAACTGTCCCTGATTTCCAGAAGGCTAAATCAACTCTGGAAGACCAAGCAAAGGAAGTTCAGAGGCTTCAGAAGTTCAAGGAAATTTGAACGTGGAGAATCTTCTGATGAAAGAAGATTTGACAAGAAGAAGGTCATGTGCTATGAATGCAATGAGCCTGGACACTACAAGAATGAGTGTCCAAATCTTCAGAAGGAAAGTCCCAAGAAAAAGTTTCATAAGAAGAAAGGTCTTATGGCAACCTGGGATGAGTCAGAAGATGATTCAGAAGATGAGCAGGCCAACTGTGCGCTGATGGCTACAGAAGATGACGGATCAGAATCTACATCAGAATCAGATTCTGAAGAGGTATTTTCTAAACTTACTAGAGATGAGTTAGTGTCCGGTCTAACTGAACTTCTGGAACTCAAGTCTCAGATCAGTCTCAAATACAAAAAGCTGAAAAAGCAATTTGAATTTGAAACAAAGAAGCTTGAGTTGGAGAATTCAGAATTAAAAGAAAAACTTTTAAAATTATCCAATAATGTTGGATCTCCTTCTAATTCAGAAAAATCCACTCCTAGTCTAAACCATATTCTGAAAGAATATGATTTAAGCTTCAGAAAGTTCTTATCTAGAAGTATTGGCAGAAGTCAGCTAGCTTCTATGATATATGCCGTATCTGGAAACAAAAGAGTTGGCATTGGTTATGAGGGTGAAACCCCATACAAACTTGAACCTGTTGATGAAATGAAACTCACATACAAGCCATTGTATGATCAGTTCAAGTATGGCCACTCTCATGATATTAGGCACACTTCACATGCACAAAGTTTTCATATAACACACACCAAGAAGCATGTGACACAACCTAGGAAATATCATGAAACTAATATTAAAAATTATCATGCTGTTCCTCCTATTGCTTATAATGTCAAACCCAAGTTCAATCAGAACTTGAGAAAATCTAACAAGAAAGGACCCAAGAAAATGTGGGTACCTAAGGATAAGATTATTCCTATTGCAGATATCCTTGGCTGCAAGAAGGACAAAGCACAACATGTCATGGTACCTGGACTCTGGATGCTCACGACACATGACAGGAAGAAGGTCTATGTTCCAAGACCTGGTGCTTAAGTCTGGAGGAGAAGTCAAGTTTGGAGGAGATCAGAAGGGCAAGATAATTGGCTCTGGAACTATAAAGTCTGGTAACTCTCCTTCCATTTCTAATGTACTTCTTGTAGAAGGATTAACTCATAACCTCTTATCTATCAGTCAATTAAGTGACAATGGTTATGATATAATCTTCAATCAAAAGTCTTGCAAGGCTGTAAATCAGAAGGATGGCTCAATCCTATTTACAGGCAAGAGGAAGAACAACATTTATAAGACAGATCTGCAAGATCTTATGAGTCAGAAGGTGACTTGTCTTATGTCTGTTTCTGAAGAGCAGTGGGTCTGGCACAGAAGATTAGGTCATGCTAGTTTGAGAAAGATCTCTCAGATTAACAAACTGAATCTTGTCAGAGGACTCCCTAATCTGAAATTCAAATCATATGCTCTTTGTGAAGCATGTCAGAAGGGCAAGTTCTCCAAACCTGCATTCAAGTCTAAGAATGTTGTTTCTACCTCAAGGCCATTAGAACTCTTGCACATTGATCTGTTTGGACCAGTCAAAACAGCATCTGTCAGAGGAAAGAAATATGGATTAGTCATCGTAGATGATTATAGCCGCTGGACATGGGTAAAATTCTTGAAACACAAGGATGAGACTCATTCAGTGTTCTTTGATTTCTGCATTCAGATTCAATCTGAAAAAGAGTGTAAAATCATAAAGGTCAGAAGTGATCATGGTGGTGAATTTGAGAACAAATCCTTTGAAGAATTCTTCAAAGAAAATGGTATTGCCCATGATTTCTCTTGTCCTAGAACTCCACAGCAAAATGGGGTTGTAGAACGAAAGAATAGGACTCTTCAAGAAATGGCCAGAACCATGATCAATGAAACCAATATGGCTAAGCATTTCTGGGCAGAAGCAATAAACACTGCATGCTATATTCAGAATAGAATCTCTATCAGACCTATTCTAAATAAGACTCCCTATGAATTGTGGAAGAACAGAAAGCCCAACATTTCATATTTCCATCCTTTTGGATATGTATGCTTTATTCTGAACACTAAAGATCATCTTGGTAAGTTTGATTCCAAAGCACAAAAATGTTTCCTTCTTGGATATTCTGAACGCTCAAAAGGCTACAGAGTATACAATACTGAAACATTGGTTGTAGAAGAATCAATCAATATCAGGTTTGATGATAAGCTTGGTTCTGAAAAACCAAAGCAGTTTGATAATTTTGCAGATTGTGATATTGACATATCAGAAGTTGTTGAGCCAAGAAGCAACGCATCAGAAGCAGAGCTTCTCAGAAGCAAAGAATCGGAAGATCAAGTATCAGCTTCTCTGGAGGATCTAAGCATATCTGAAGAACCATCTGTCAGAAGATCATCCAGACTCATCTCTGGTCATTCAGAAGATGTCATTCTTGGAAAGAAGGATGATCCAATCAGAACAAGAGCATTCCTTAAGAACAATGCAGACTGTCAATTAGGTCTTGTATCTTTGATCGAGCCAACTTCTGTTGATCATGCTCTAGAAGATCCAGACTGGATAATTGCTATGCAAGAAGAACTGAATCAGTTTACAAGGAATGATGTTTGGGATCTTGTTCCTAGACCAGATGGATTCAATATAATTGGTACAAAATGGGTCTTCAGAAACAAGCTCAGTGAGAAAGGTGAAGTGGTAAGGAACAAAGCCAGACTGGTGGCTCAGGGTTATAGTCAGCAAGAAGGGATTGATTATACAGAAACCTTTGCACCAGTGGCCAGGTTAGAGTCTATTCGTCTATTAATTTCTTTTGCCACTCAACATAACATCACTCTCTATCAGATGGATGTTAAGAGTGCCTTCTTAAATGGTTATATAGATGAAGAAGTTTATGTCCATCAACCTCCTGGTTTTGAAGACTCTATGTCTCCTAATCATGTTTTTAAACTTAAAAAATCATTGTATGGATTGAAACAGGCTCCCAGAGCTTGGTATGAACGCTTAAGTTCTTTCCTTCTGGATAATGGTTTCACTAGAGGAAAAGTGGACACTACTCTCTTTTGTAAAACCTTTGAAAAGGATATTTTAATCTGTCAAATATATGTAGATGATATTATTTTTGGAACATCTAATGCTACACTTGGAAAGGAGTTTGCTGAGTCTATGCAGGCTGAGTTTGAAATGAGCATGATGGGAGAACTCAAGTACTTCCTTGGAATACAAATAAATCAAACATCAGAAGGAACGTATGTTCACCAAACCAAGTATGTGAAGGAACTTCTGAAGAAGTTTAATCTTCTGGACTGCAAAGAAGCCAAAACTCCTATGCATCCAACATGCATCCTAGGTAAGGATGAGGTAAGTAAGAAGGTAGATCAGAAGTTATACAGAGGTATGATTGGATCTCTTCTATATCTGACTGCTTCTAGACCTGACATTCTGTTCAGTGTTTGTTTGTGTGCTAGATTCCAATCAGATCCTAGAGAATCTCATTTAACTGCTGTTAAGAGAATTCTAAGGTATCTGAAAGGTACTACTAATGTTGGCTTAGTTTACAGAAAATCTAAAGAATACAACTTAGTAGGATTCTGTGATGCTGATTATGCTGGAGACAGAATTGAAAGAAAAAGTACTTCAGGAAGTTGCCAATTTCTTGGAAGTCATTTGATCTCCTGGTACAGCAAGAAGCAAGCAACTATTGCTCTATCAACGACAGAAGCAGAATATGTCGCTGCTGCTGGCTGTAGTACACAGATGCTCTGGATGAAGAGTCAGTTAGAAGATTATCAGATATTTGAGAGTAACATTCCTATATTCTGTGATAATACTTCTGCTATATGTTTATCTAAGAATCCTATTCTTCATTCAAAAGCTAAACATATTGAGATTAAACATCATTTCATAAGGGACTATGTTCAGAAGGGTGTTATATCTTTAAACTTTGTGGATACAGACCATCAATGGGCTGATATCTTTACAAAACCCCTAGCTGAAGATAGGTTTAAGTTCATTCTGAAGAACATCAGTATGGATTTATGCCCAGAATGAGAAGATGAGAAGTTCTCATGTATGAGTATCTTCTGAAATGAATGTGGAACATTTTTTTTAATCAGAAGTTCTGATTGAATTCTTTTAGAAATTATGATTCGGTTATTACTAACGTTTCATTGTCTAAGTTGATTCAGAACCTCTTTTAAAGCAAAACAGCTGTTACGTTTTATCTCGGGATAGTAAACCTGTCGTTACTATTCATGGATAAGCGCGCGTGCAGTTGAAGGGACGCCGACCATAGGTAACTGTGCTAGTCACCTCATTTGTCTTTATTATCTCTCCTCACGTCACGTAACATTAAATGCTAGTCATCATTCGTTTCATTTTATTTTCTTTTAAATTCTCTTCAAAATGGTTTTTGGTTTTCTATCTCCTTGCATTCCTCATATAAGTTTGTCTCTCTCTCTCTTTCATATCAAACCCTACCTGTTCATTTTTCTGCAAACCCATCATGAACTCTTCATCAAGCCCAGGAAATAATGAAAATGATAAAAACAACAAACGAAAAGCTGTTGAAACGTCACCTTCCAAACCCAAAAAGATCAAAATCACCTATGATCCTCTCAAGGTGAATCCATTCGAAGCAATGTTGTCTGGAAACTATTCTAGACGTGTGTTTCATCCTCCTGGTGAAAGCCCTCCATCATCTCCATCTTCTTCCTCATCTTTCGACCTTCAAGACTCAGCTTCCTCTAATCTTTCCTCTCCCTTAATCTCTTCTGAAGACATCTCTTCATCTTCACCCGCTGAGGATGTTGTCTCTGGTAAAGGTGGTGGAAGATCTGCTTCAGGACCAAGTCTCCCTGATCCCTCGCCTGAAAGCCCTAGAAGCAGTCAATGAGGCGTTTCACTCCTTCATGGCATGCTGGCACAGACGTTGTCTTAGCTAGGGTCCTAGGATTTGGTCTTAGTAGTTTTATATTCCTTGCTGCATCTGCTTGCTAAACATCTTCTTGTAATCCTTTTTGATTATCAATGAAAAAAAGTTTCTTTGATTTACATTCCAGTGATTCTATTTGTCGTTTTATACATCTGAATCTTTTTAAATATTCTTTTTGATGTTATGACAAAAAGGGGGAGAAGATAAATGATAAATGATTTGATTAAATCTATCAGTTGCTGGGTAAAGGCTCCCACACATTCACTAACAAGAACTGCAAGTTCTATATGGTTTAAGTGTTTTGCAGGTACAGAGAAGTGAAGTGAATCTTCAGAAGCAAACACTAGAAGCAAAACCATAAGAAGCATTATTCTGTAAAAGGAATAAGCTCTTGGAAACAGAAGCAAGCTGAGTGCTGTCAAGCTTCAGAGATCAGAAGCAAGAAAGAAGAATGAATCAGAAGCACTGATAATAGAATTTGAATATCATTGTCTATCCTGTTCTGACAAAATTCTATTTGCTCTGATACATATAATGTTATGGCTCTGATACATTATTTGCTCTGATACATTATTTCAGCCTATATGGCTCTGATTCATATAATGTGTTCAAACATACATTTTATGTTCTAACTCGCTCATGCTGACTTTTGTCGTTTAGTTTTTGTTCTGTAACATTTCAGGATGTAGAGATGCTCTGATGATGCTCTGGTACATTCAACAATGTTCTGATACAAATCTAGCATGAAGTGATGATTGGTAGACATTCAAAGTTCTGAAGCTATCCGAGGGAAGCAGAAATCAGAAGATGTGAATGTTCTAAAAGGTCCAGAAAACTCAAGTTCTGAAGCTGTCCTGAATGGAAGCAGAAATCAGAAGCTGTGAATGTTCTGAAGATCAAAGAAACTCAAGTTCTGAAGCTGTCCTGAATGGAAGCAGAAGTCAGAAGCTGTGAATGTTCTGAAGATCAAAGAAATTCAAGTTCTGAAGCTGTCCACGATGGAAGCAGGAATCAGAAGCTGTGAGTGTTCTAAGGATCTAAAGAAATTCAAGTTCTGAAGCTGTCCAATGGAAGCAGAAGTCAGAAGCTATGAATTCTCTGAAGGCAGAAGCTAATATGATCGTCTCTACCGAAATAATCAGGGAAGTCTTTTATCAAAAGTTCTTCGAGTATTTATTTCAGGGGGAGATTATTTATCTCAGGGGGAGATTGTTAATCTCAGGGGGAGACATATTCATATGCTTATGCTATAGCTGTGTAATTTGTCTTTTGCCGTCTACTCTTTCTGATCGCAAATTCATATCATTTATATATGTTTTTGTCATCATCAAAAAGGGGGAGATTGTTAGAACAAGATTTGTTCTTATCAATTATCTTAGTTTTGATGATAACAATAATATGAATTTTGCTTAAGATAATATGGTACTCTAATCCAATGCAATTTCCTTTCAGGAAATATATAAAGAGTACGCATAATTCAGCGCTCAGAAGTGGTGTCTCAAATGGTTCAGCATGCAACATCAGAACATGGTCTGGCAAGACATCAGAAGATGGTCGAAGCAGAATCAGACATGGGTCTATGGAAGCATCAGAAGAACATGAGATCAGAAGCACTGAAGATCAGAAGATGGTATCACGCTCAGAAGCACTTCAAGGTCAGAAGATCAGAAGATGCTTTGCACCAAGCTGTTTGACTCTGATGATATTCAAACGTCGTATTCACAAACATCAGATCAGAAGGAAGTATACGTGGCAGACTACGCTGACTGACAAAAGGAACGTTAAAGCTACTAAAGGCAACGTCAGTAGACACAGCGTGAACAAGGCTCGAGGTAGTTGACAAAAGCGTATAACATTAAATGCAATGCTGTACGGAACACGCAAAGCATTAAATGCACTCAACGGTCATCTTCTCAACGCCTATAAATATGAAGTTCTGATGAGAAGCAAGGTTACAAAATTCTTAACAACTCTGAACGAAAATTAACTTGCTGAAACGCTGTTCATTCAAAGCTCAGAATCTTCATCAACTCACTACATTGCTGTTGTAATATCTTAGTGAGATTAAGCTTAAACTGTAAGAGAAATATCACAGTTGTGATTATAGCTTTTAAGAAGCATTTGTAAACTCTTAGAATTGATTACATTAAGTTGTAAGGAACTAGAGTGATCGTGTGATCAGTATACTCTAGGAAGTCTTGGCAGTTGGCTGAGCAGTTTGTAACTAGAGTGATCAGGTTGATCAGTAGACTCTAGAGAAAGTCTTAGGAGTGAACTAAGCAGTTGTTCCTGGAGTGATCAAGTTGTGATCAGAAGACTCTGGAAGACTTAGTTGCGGACTAAGTGGAGAACCATTGTAATCCGTGCGATTAGTGGATTAAATCCTCAGTTGAGGTAAATCATCTCTGCGGGGGTGGACTGGAGTAGCTTCGTTAACAGCGAACCAGGATAAAAATAATTGTGCAATTTATTTTTATCGTCCAAGATTTAAAGTCACACTTATTCAATCCCCCCCTTTCTAAGTGTTTTTCTATCCTTCAAACCTTGATGTAATTATATGGACATTATAAAGAGCAATTTAAGAAAGAAGCAAGAAGTACAATACTTGTTTACAACAATATGAAAACATAGATGAGAACCAGGATTTTGTAAAAACTTATAATTTCTTTCTGAAATTAGATGGACATTATAAAGTGCAGAATGAGATAGAGTATGGTTAGAGGGAAGTGGTAATAAAGATTAGGAAATAGTTCTACAACAATAAGCAAGAAGTATAATATTTCACAACCATTGTCTAGACTGAAAAGTAGTTATGTGTTTTGTGGGAAATGAAAACCTCAGAACAGGTTACTTAATCATATTACGAAAGAAGGTTTTCACAAAATCTTCATGGAAAGCAATCTAATTCTCCAGTTTGATATGTTTTTTCAATTTTGTTGAAGACTGTTGTCCTTCAGACGTCTGGGACAAAGGAGTAATGTCTTGTGATTCATGTGGAGCAATCCGTTTGGCAGCTGATGTTTGTGTAAGCGGTTCCGACAATGTATTAGACGTAATATCGGTTTCCTGATAAGAAGAAGATTCCACACAATTGGCATATAGCATAAGTCAGTGGAATAATACAAATGTATACTTATTAAAGAACGGATTGTATTAAATATTATGCGGACAGAACATCTTTGGAATGGGTATTACCGGAATGATGTCCCAATCGTCCAATTGAGAAGCTTCAGCAACACTCTCATTGTTCTTAAAGAATACAAAAGAAAAAAGAGTGATTTTTTCAAACAAATTAAACATAAATGAGAAATGTCAAATTTAAAAAGGCGTCATCCAACATACCTGGGTTAGATTAGGAGTGGTTATACTCTGGGAATTAGGCTAATAAAAAAACACATAAATTAGGAGTGGTTTATACATTTACAATGTTTATATATGTACATTATAAAGCAGCAAAATACACGTACCAATTCCTGGCCAAAGGAACGCAGTATATCCCTTTTAACAATGTCATCCTCAAGTATAGACATAACAGATCCATTGTCCCAGTCAGGTTGCCATTTGACTTTGAAAACCATGGTCATTCCAACTAAAGTATCAAGTGCCGCAGGGAACTCAAGAGGGTCCGTAATGCCAGCCTTTGATAACAAATAAATATGTGAGTAAAGAGTTTCACAGATGATAGAAGTCAACGATGTAAAAGCTCAAGGTAGAATGGTATGATAAAACCTCAATCAAGTTAGTGCGCATCTGAGCAGCAGTGACCTTCAAAAGTTGAAAAGCTTCACGGTCCCATATTACAAAGGTAGCTTTAGTTCCAGCATTAAAAACCTCAATTAAAATTTTATACCTGTTGTACATTGAGGTGGTGAGTATACAGTTATGTATGTAAATGAAAAATTCATAGAATAGGTATCATGTTACCTGTAAATTGCAGTTTCTGTTTTGTGGCCAAGCGGACATTCATAAGGTGGTAGCATTCCTTTGGCAACCCTAGGACACTCATGACATGCTTGGTAATACCATCCACCTTGAGCAGCTTTCAGTTTGGTGATCGTTGCCACGGTAACACATTGAGCCAGCTGAAAATGTAACGATAGATAATGAAACAACTTTGGCCCAGTAAAAGGAATAATAATGAGATAAAAAGAAGTCAAAACCTCCTTGAGTTTTACAATATCAGCCAAAGGATGTACAGTTGCCTTATACATAAGCTTATCATAAAGACTGTGCTGAGAAGAATTTGAGTATTGTGACATAGTTTGGGACTGCAAACTCAAAGCTTGGCTTGAAGATTCCGATTCAGTGTATTTTGGTAGGCTAAAAAAAAGATAAAAACAAATCAATCATACAGGAGTTTTGATGTTAATCATACATGAGAAATGGGAGATAAAAAGTAACCTTCCAATAAAATCTTTTATCTAAGGTAAGTCATCATTGACATGCAACTTTGTAACGTTGAAAGTGTTGGAAACAGACAATGGATACTTTCCTAATGTTGAAATCGAAGAATAAAGTTAGTTAGATTATTGTAAATATATAAATAAACAGTATGATAAATATGTTGTACATGTATAATAAAATGAGACCTTCTTCCTTGACTTTTGCATATTGCAAAACAATTATGATTGGAGTGGTATCCTTTCGATTCTTACTGAAATCATGGAACTGCACTGCATATCCTTCCCACAAAGTGCAATTCAAAATGTTGTTCCTAAACAAAATAAAAGAATATTCAAAGGTTAGTATGACATATAAGAAAGGATTAGCAGCAAGTTGAATAACCGGTTTGCATACGACAAATCTTTCAACAATAGATTGATCTGCTGTTTCTTGCCCCCTTGTTGAAGTTGGGTGTAACCAATTTCTGTCACCATTCCAATGACATCTGTTAAAAAAATCACAAAATACAATATAATAAGAAATATGTTTAGTACATCAAGTAAATGAAGTTTATCTGTTCATACCTATTAGAACATCCTTTTTCCAATTCCCAGTCATGATATCAGTAAAAGAAGTGAATATAAGTGGCTTTGCAGGAATATCATGTTTATTCTTGTCTGTAACAGATGTACCACCAGTAAATGTCAACATAAACTTGTGATCTGAAGGCTTGAAAATTAAATCATTAAGAGAGACTTGAAAGTTTGAGATTGTATAAGTGTTGTCAACGGTTAATAGTGAATCATAGGCTTGTTTAAAAGGATGTGGAACTTTGACGTGGATGTCACAACCCTGCATGATAGACGAAAAAGCAAACATTTAAAGAGCAACAATTAACGAAAAGTGGAAACACATATGAACAAAGATATTAGTTGAAGAAAGTTACAAAGATAAACCACAAGAATGTTGGATATCAATATTTGTGTTTGCAGCTTAGAAGATGTCAAACCGGGTTTGCAGAAACAAAAAAAAAACAGAAACATGATATAAAATGAACAAAAAGCAGTGATTCATATAAAATGGAGGTTAAAAAAAAGGACCAATACAAAGAGAGTTAATGATATAAACCCAACTCAAAAAATGCAGGAACATAAAAACAAACGATAAACAGTATACAGCAAATGAGACGGATAGAGATGCTTACATCTTTGTCAACGACAACCAACTCAAAATGTTCCTTGTTCTTATTAACAACTGTCCATTTGTGATGGATACGAACAGCAAGTTTCCAAAGCTCCTTCGTATCATTAATGTTCTTCACAGGCTCAAACGGTCTAGCCATGAAAATCTACAAAACCAGTAAATGGGAAAAGTGAAAAGTGAAGAAAGAAAAGAGGAAAGAAAGAAAGAGAAGAGGAAAGAAAGATTGATACCTGTTATTGGTTTTTTTGTGTTAGGTTTGATCCGGACAGACCAGGTAGATGGGAAAAGTGAAGAAAGAGAAGAGAAAAGAAAGAAAGAGAAGGAAAGAAAGAATGATACCTGCAAACAGTGTATTCATTGGGAAGACCATGATTGCTGTTGCTGTTTTGCAGAGAAAACTTTTCTACTTTTTCTCGTCCATATGCAACCGGTTCATGGCTTGAATAATATAAAATAATGGAGACAGCGAAGGAATGGCACAAAAGGTCCCAATTATGTAACTAATACCATCTAATTGCCTGACAAATGATTACTTTGGACCTAATTTTCCCCCATAAGTGATATTTGTCACTTAATAAAGCTAGGGTTAAGTTGTATAATCCAGCACAGTTTTCTTTCTTATATTAAAGACTAAAACAAGTAGTAAAAGCTTTGAAAAAAACAAATCAAACACGGTGGAAATAGAGGAACAAAGGCGGTGATGTTGATGAACTCACGGCGGCTCACCGAAGCTCACAGCGATCGGAGCTCCTCCGTCGCGGTGGCCGGAGGTAAAAAAATACGGAGTCGAAATCCTTTTACATCATTATATTCGTTTTATTCTCCTTATTTGAAATATCAACTCAAAAATTTCAGAAAATAACCGGAAGAAACAAGATCTACAAAAGAAATTTGAAAGTTCTAAACTCAAAATGTAGCACAATCAGTGCAAGAGTCACGAAAGTAAAGAGGAATTCGGGTTCAGAAGATGGAAGGCAACCTTTTAGTGTCAAGAACTGAAAGAACGGCGGAGGTTAAGAGCTCCGGCGCGGTGGTTCAGTGTTTTCCGGCGAGGGAGTTTGAAGTTCCGGCGAGGATTTTTGAGCTCAGGTGATTTTTTTTAGGGGTGATCGCGGTGCGGTTTGGGCGGTTTTGACGAAAAAAATCATCCGAACCGCAAGAGAAAAAATCATGCGGTTTGGTTTGGTTCGGTTGGCTTTTAAAAAAAATCCGAACCAAACCAAACCAACCTAATGCGGTTTGGTTCGGTGCGGTTGGTTCGGTTTTTTAGAAATATTTTATTGAACCATTCATATACATATAGATGATAACGAAACTTTGTATTTAGACATTCATACACTATTAAATAACAACAAAACCCGTCATATTTTGACAATAACTTTCTATTTAATATGTAAAAATTAAATTAGACAAAAGTGGAATAATAAACCTAAAATAATAGTATAAACTAATATAAAAATTATTAGAATAAAACAAAAAAATAGAAGATACGAGAGATTACTGAAGGTGAAAAAGAAAAAACAAAAGAGTTGAGAGATTAGAGAAGAAGATGTGTGATAAAAACGAAACTGAAATATGGAACATTTGCCTAAAAATGAGAAGGTGAAAAAGAAAGAATATAAGAGAGTAGAGATTATAGAAAAAGAGGGAAAATGTATGTGGCAAAGAAGACGCGATAATGCTATTAGAGATTTGAGAAGATCGAGACTAAAATCATGTGTAAGGATGAGAAAATTGTTTGTAATCATAAGATTAAAGTATTATAGATTTAAGTTTGGGTTGGATGTGAGTTAAGTAAAAGTTAGGTTGTAACATAATGCGGTTTGATTCGGTTTGGTTCGGTTTATAAAATACAAACCGCAAACCAAACCGAACCATGCGGTTTTGTTAAAAGATGACCCAAACTAATCCGAACCAAATGCGGTTTTTTGCGGTTTCGGTTTGGTTTGGTTTGGTTTGCGGTTTTCTATTGGGTTGGTTTGGTTTTGATCACCCCTAATTTTTTTTATGATTTTCTCTGAGTAAGTCTGAAAAGGTTCTGACCAAAAAGTTTCCTTGTGTCAGTGGATTGAATGCTTATATAGAGTCAGAGTTCTTGGGTTTTTGCTCTGAATCTTGGGCTGAGAAGTAATTTCAGATGCAGAGTTATTTTTGTTATGAAGCCCATTCCGAAAATTGTTTGCTGTAGCCCTTTTTTCAGATTTTTCTTGTACCATTGTGACGTTAATTTCATGCTAAATGGGCCTTGATTGAGCATCTTTGAAACTAACAGTGATATTGTAATTTTGTTGGAAAAAATGACGATTGTTAAAGCTTGTAAACCATGAAATATTATGATCCTTTCAATCTTTAAATTCCTTTTACAAATTTGTTGTTGCTTTGCTTGAATTAACCATTGTGATATTGGTTGATTGAATCTTTGAATGCTAACTTTAATTTCATCATATTTTCGTGTAATGAGGAATCATGTTGATTAGCATAAAGATGGAATCTTTGAAGATAAACATACACCAAGACCTTTGATTGCAACTCGAAGAACGAAGAGCCATGTCCACGGAGAACTTGTGAAGTGATTCACCAAATTACAACTTTGTAACATGAATGTACAAGACTCGTATCCATTGTAATGATAATGATGTAATTTCTAGGATTGGGACACCTTGTAATTTGGAATGAGTTATGAACTTGAATGGACTTTCATAAATTTCTTTATAACTTGAATTTTTGAATTGAATTCTTGAATGAGAATATCTTCCTTAGAAATGGTCCTCGAGGGATTTGTAATTCTTGAATAAACTTTGAACTTGAATCTTGAATTTGAGACTTGAAATGGTTTCTTGAAAAGATTTGAAATCTTTGAATAATCATGTCCTTATCAAAAGAACATTGGAAGCAAAAATCCAACTTCAATTCACAAGTAATAAATGGCACATTTTGCATTCACCATTCTATCGGAAACTCGAGAACAATGTGACCGTAGATTATAGGTCACAACCCTGAGATACAAACCTTTGAGAATTAGCATTTGTCTTGAACATCTCACAACCCTAATTAAAGAACAATCACCTGAGCTCCTTGATTCAAACCCTTGTCTGGTAAAGAAACAAAATAAAAAAAAAAAAGACATTTTTTTGAATATTGATTAATGGTTAGTGAAAATATAAAGACTATAAATAAATAAAAATACGAGAAAAGAGGTGTCTGATGATTCCCTTGAAGGTGAGCTAGAAAAGAAATAGGTACCAAAGAATCTCGTAAATGATTTTGATGTGATTTAAGCAGAGCCTGAGATGCGGGATCTTAAGGTCAAAAATTGGGGTATGACACAACCATATCAAGCGTTTTTGGTTGAACCCATCCACATACAAGAAGCATATTTCAACACATTCTCAGATTGAAATCTAAACTAAATCAGCCTATTCCAAGGGCAGAATAGGGAGACACCAAAAAGGAAAACCTCCTTATCAGATCACATTATATGTCAACATTTCGCTGTCCTTACATTTACTAGCAATTGCTGGTACTAGTGAAGTCTTCAACATAACAGCCAAGCATACTACTGAAGACAAGATCAGAATCTGCATATTCTGATCCACACAATCAAAATTCCTTCTTCTGACAACCATATTGATCCTTAAACATAATCCTAGACCTCCTTCAAGGATAATCGACGAATGATGTTACAACATCATTCAGGACATCTGCTTTTCTACACATAACCCAACCGATTGGTTCTTGATTTACCATTTAAAGAACTCGTTCAGCTTTATAGTCCTTATATGAAGAAGATCTCAAAAGATCACACCTTCTGCAGCTTATTTAGGTTGTCACAAATACCTGAACACCAGATGAGAGAAATAAGCTCTCATACACTTTTTGACGAATTTAGAAGTCTTATTTGTATCCACACATTAGATAAGTACCCAGCTCTCGATAAGGTCTTTACCATCAGTCACATGCACCAGATCCGACTAACACCTAACTCTCGACAAGGTATTTTTCATATGGGGAAAACTTCCTCAAGACATTTGTTCTCACATCCATCTTTTTCATATTCTTGGCAGACAAAGATCCTTCGCAACATTCCAGACTTGGTCAGAGACTAGACTTCAACTCCGTCATGGTTAGACATTCTAGCTTTGGAACCCCATGGTGAACAGCAATACTCACCCCATAATCTTCAAAGCAACTTCCTTTTCAGAGGAAGCACACACCTTGAGATGATGTCCCGACATCAGATAAGACATCAATCTTCATTATATGGAGTCCACCAATTACTATCGTTCTAGAGATAACACCCATAGCAACTCCATACAAAAAATCTTGAGGGAGAACACAAGAGCATAACATACTTCAGCAGCTGATCAATTATGCAGAAAAATCAGTAGCTATCACCATGCACCAAAGAATTTCTTTATAAGCAAGTTTCAGACCACCTGTCTGACTGTAAGGTGCTATCCTTCTACACCAAAAAAGGATATTCCCTCTTCAAGTAGACCATAATAACCATGGTATTTACTGATCTTCATACCATGAACAGACTGTCCAAACAAGTCTGCTTCTCCCATTCTTAAGCCTTAAGAAATTCATCCCAAGTATCTTGGATGATACCAATAGACCACTGGCTGAATCACACCATGACTGTAAGTTAATTTTCCAAAATATTAACTTAACTTAGGTTGATGCATCTCCATTGCATACAACCCCTTTTATGTCTCTCCTAATTTATCAAAACAAGAGTTCCATGTTCTCATAGACTTGACAAGTGATATCAAGTTTGAGTAAACAACCTCTATCATGTTTGAAAGAAACACCATTCGTACATATTGAGAAAAATAAATTCTCAATAAATAGATGCCAAGACATTATAGCTGACATCTCAAGAAACTCAAAATCTAGATTTGGAATTCTTCATCATCAACTGCTATGAACTCCTTGAGAATCAGACATTCTTCTCCTAAATAGCAGCACACCATGTGGTTAGTGCACACCCACACAAAACTCTCTCAACAGAATATGTTCCATGGCCACAAAAAAGATTCCATAAATCCGTCTCCTTTGATCAGAAGGATCTCCCATATATTAGAGAGAATGACATAAGAATTTGACCTTCATATTCAAAAACCTGGTTGTGATAACAAAATTCTCTTGGGCACTGAATCTCATCCTTTGCACTTCCTACTTACTTGAATAAGAAATAAACAAAATCAAGAAGTAGACAATTTGATTGACCATCATTCAACCAACCAATCTAAGACATGTTTTCTGGACAGACATCTTAGATACACAACCCAGATGTCTCCTCTTCCAATCAGGGGTAGGTTCCAACCATATGTGATCATCACACATTTGTTCAGCACCTATAGCATTTGTTATGGAGCAGGAATCCACACACTTGCTAACAAAATGTCCCAACATTCGGTAGGAAATTAGTTCCCTTCTTATGAAACACAAACAATGAGCTTAGTTCTGAAGCCATCCCTGCTTACAGACAAGCACAACAACCCTTTGTCACCTTCAAGGTTCACAAAAATCCAAGCTCCAGTTACACCAACACCAGCAAGACTTAGAATCACTTTCCTAATTAGGTCAAGTATTAGGAAGACCCTTTTAGAAACCAAAATAAATGGCTCTAATTATTCTTCAATAGTCTATCAAATGCAAGTCAGGCTTCTTGAAAAATACACCAATCACACACTAAAGTGCCTTTTTGAGTGGACTTGAGAGATAAAACTCAAGTATTGTTGGCAACTTTACACGGTTGATTGAAAAATAGTCTTGCGCACCTCCTATCACCATAGCATAAACCTGCTGAGGAGGTCAAACCCAAATGTTTTTCCAAGAAAACACCTTACTTGGGACCACTGGGGTTACATCAGATACCATGCAACGGAATACACAGACACAACCTCCTCAACATCCTTCAGGCACAACATACACATTTGCACAACCCTCCAGGTGCAACCGGTAACATAGGTTTGAAAATAAATCAAACCATACAGCAGCTTATAACCAAAGCTACACGCCTGCAAAATAACAAACAGGTCCAATTCTGACATTGTCATGAATAGTCCATCCTTCACTTCTAGGAACCATTCAAACAACAATATGGATTTTTCCCAGTTCAAAAACCTTTTCAGTAGGTACCATCTAGTTTGCCCATAACCAGAAAGTATCTTCCCTAGGATCTCACCCCAAAAATAGAACAGGATGCCTACTCTGATACCAATTGAAATTTTGGTATGTCAGATTCCAGATGTCGTACGAAGTGCTGAGACATCTGATCTAAACAGAACACATCTGCAAGATATACACAATAATGAAAGGTAAATAACATACAAGAGTTGTTAACCCAGTTCGGTGTACAACAACACCTACTCTGAAGGCTATTAAGCCGGGGAGAAGATTCCACTATCTGTAGTATCAAATTGTAGATTACACAACAACCACACCCGATTACAACCTACACTCTTAATCCCTACCAATGCAATACTTCTACCTAGGACTCACCTAGGTTTGAGGCCCTCCTCAAATCCCTTTAATCACAGACAGTGATAAACAACAATATCAATCAATTTCAGAAGACGCACTTCCATGACCAAACCTAGCCAAGACTCTTGACTAAGAACAATAACTTAGAGTTGCTTCAAAGCTTCCTCAAAGAACAATACACCTCTTACCTATAGGCTTCAAGGTGGACAATACTTCTCTTGCTTCACAGTTTCGACAAGAACATAGTAACCTTCCCACAATCCGGGAGATTCACCTTAACAAATCCTAAACTCTACATCTTGAGCCATCAAAGGACTAGGTTACAAACCCTTCTATTTACAACCTGTACCCAACTGGATTTGGGCTTCTAAACACAACTAATATGCTGTTACAAACCTACAGTAACTTCTACTACAAAAAGGTCTTCAATTATTTAGCTTCCAAAAATATCTCCATATTTAGAAACTATATATATTCTGATTGAACTTTCTGACCTGTTAAGAATACCTCCATATATGATTGCATCATATCCCTGAATATTCTGCAATAATCTGTAATTGTTAAATCATAACAGGTTTAACTGATTAACTACAACTCAGGTATGCTTCTTCATAGGACATCTCATATGACATGTTGTCTCTGATTGTTGGACCATTTCAACACAACATGTCTTAACATGAGATAGGGCTTCTTGCTCAAGCTGTTCCTATCAGCAAGTTAATTCAGCCTAACTAAACAAACTGCTGCTTTATTTGTTTAACAAAAATTAATGTCAATCCTAAAACCATGGAACTAACAATTGAGAATACGAAGTTAGGACGTCGGCATAATTTATTTTGTATTGATATTGTAGCATATTTTACATATGTATATATTTTATTGAGTATAATATTTTAAAATGTCAACAAATTATGTTTTTTTTTTCTAAATCTCATCGGTTTTTTCAAAATTTGGTTTGTACAGGATTTTTCAAAATATTTAATAGGTCTTATAGGTAATTGGATTTTTCGAAAAATCCGATATAAGTGTATCGGATTTCTCAAACTAACAGTACATCAGCTCTAGATTTATAAAAAAAAAAAAAAAACTGTTTTTTATCCACAAATTTTACACATTCTATGGTTTTTTACCAACAACTTAAACAATATTTGGGAATTCCATAGTTTTGCAAAATATTTTTTCAAAAAGTTTGATATTTTTTCATCCAAACTAAAAAATTGACAAAAAAAATTATGATACTTTTCCGAAAAATCCGATAATGGCATACACTTTTCAAAGATTCAAATTTTTTTAAAAAGGACATAAGGGGGCAATTGCAACCCTCGTGTGAGGGGATAGGATTCAGTAACTTTACTGTGGACGTGACTTCGTGACTTTAGGCAAAATTGAAGAGAAATAAAGGATTAAAATAGATTATATCTTGAGAGAGAAAATTTGATTTAGAGAGAGATAGAGGAAAAGTCACAAAGTCACCACATCATAAAGTCACCCAAACCTTCTCCTCGTGTGAGGGTGTCAAAGTGGAGTCTCAATGCCACGTCAAGATAGGGTGTCAAAGTGGAGTCTCAATGCCACGTCAAGACAGGGTGTCAAGTCAAGGTAGGGTTTCAGAATAAAATCTCATTTGGATGAATCACTTAATTTCCTTACCTTTGAAAGACTCTTTCTCATTTTGTTATATTTCAAACATCGAATGGATATGTGAAAATTAAGGAAAATAGATAAAGTTTAGATATTCTTCTTCATTACACACCAACGTAATATTCTCGTGATTTTCTACTATATTATACTATATACTATATATTATACTACATACTATATATTATACCCATTTTCCTTCTATATACTACAAAATCTTTTATTTTTAGTGAGTATTTTCTTATACTTGTTTTGGATTATATTCTACGATTCTGGAATTATTTTCAGTCCATTCTTGAATTCTTATCAAAATCATACACATGTATATATATGTATGAAGATTTGATTTATTAATATCAATATTATCAGAAACAATCTAATAGTAAATATGAATGCTTGTAGCAAATGTGGTGACTCTAGGGTTTGTGACTGTGGTGAAGGTAACAGTAATGGTGTTACCATGGGGAGTGCTGCTTCAAAGAAACAGCAAAAACTAAAACAACCTAAGATTCTGAAAAGGGGTCCCGGGGTTGCTGAACTTGAGAAAATCTTGAGAGAACAAGAGCCAGCAAGTGATTTGCCACCACCACAAAGAGGAAGCAACGGAGGGTTTTCGATTTCGTTGTCGTGGCCCAGTCCGGATTCAAGTGTTATGCAGTCTCATGTACCATCGTTGTCCCTGGGCGTTGGATCTATGTATGGTGGTGGAGAATCTAGCGAACGAGAACTGTTTGCTATGAATCATGCTGCATGGGAGTCAAATGGAATCCAATCTGATGATTCTGGAAGTTCTCCTACGAATCTGTCTACTGCTATGGTGAGGTTTTACTAGAAAGCTTGCTACAATCGAAGTTTATCTGATGCCATTTTTAATATGACTACAATCGAAGTTGCAGTTTGGAACTTATTTTGAGTTGTAGACTGCAATTTAAAACCCTGTCAGTATAAATATTGTCGGTTAATTCAATGTTTTAACACTTTAGATTAGAAAATTAAAAAAAAAAAAATTAATCTATACACTCAATTTAGTGTGGATTTTTTATTTTATTTTGTGTTGTTATATCATTATTATTATTATTTTGACCTAGGGTTTTAATTAATGTGTGTGTACCTGAAGTTTTAATGGTAAATCTACGTAATTTTATATATGCAGATTAATCAGTTTCAAGGGAATTTCATGCCACAGGATGAACAAAAGGTACACATGCTTCTGCTATTTGATGTTTCTATTAAGCATAAGCAATATATGTTGGTAGTTTATCTTTTGTCTTACACAACCAAAAATTTAACTAATGATGGTTACATGGTATTCTATAAATATTTAACTGATGCGGGTAAGATTATCAAGATCTTGATCTAGATCGTAAAATCTTATGATTTCACGATCTTACTGTCCAACGATTCAGATTTTAAATAGAATCATGCGTGGTACTAAAATTGTGAAAAAAATCATTTTACCGGTGCAAATATTTTCTATGATAAATGGTAATAAAGTATAAAAACCTAATCACTTGTGTTCAAAGAATATGAAAATGGATCAATTTCCTACGAGCATACTTGCTACCAAATTATCATGTAAAAATACTTCAAATAATTTGTATTATTTTTCATTTTAGTAGTATTTTATGATTTTTGTTATTATCTTATTTCTTACAATTTTTTCACCCATCTCGATCTTATAAAAATAATTGAAATAACGCAAACTAACACTTCATCTTTGGACAAATCTCTGATTCTACAGTTCATTGAAAATGATGGTGTTAGCAGCCACAATCACACAGATGAGTATTACAGGTAATAATGTCTTAATTATAAATTACTGAATTTTTTTATCACTAACTTTTTCTTTCTTATCTTTTTTCCATTCAAAGAAACTAAAGTTTATCATTTGTCATACTAAATTCTCTTCATGTATTATCTAGTGATGCACAATGGGGCAGCACTTTGGAGATCAATAACCAACAGTTCCATTCTGAGTATGATGTCTCCGGTGATGCGAACTTTCTACAATATGTTGTTTCTGAAATTCCTCCACCTCCGATGCCTTCGTCTCCAAGTGTTCATTTTGATGGACATGGTGGTAGACCTTACTTTAACTTCTTAGCAGTGAAGGAAGAAGAAGAGCTGACTGGTACAGATAGTGATGGCATTGATCTTACATTGAAGCTCTGAGTTGGAAATTTCGAAGAATAATGCTTTTTTTATTAGATTGTAATATTCCACCTTCGTTTCTTTGTTCGAGAATAATCATAATACTTTTGACTAAATTAGTAGAAGACCCGTGCGTCCGCACGGGTATCGCAAAACTTAAGATGTAAAACGAACGAAAAATGTAAAACAAAGTTTAAAAGCACGGTAGAGAAATGTATAGTTTCATCCACAATATCATAGAGTATATATATTATAATTAAAATAACCTCAAAACAATGTTTTATAAATATACTGAATGATTGTTTAAATAAAAAATATAGATAGATATGCAATATTAATAAATTTGTCTACATGAGTACTTCGACTATAGATGAAAGTGGATATTGTAGTGTAACAAAAGAATCTGACAAGAATAGAAATAAAAGAATTATCAGTAAATCAAAAATGATAAATTCGAAAATATGTATGCAATTGGTAATAACAATGACAATATGTATGGTTTTATAAGTGTAATACCTGAATAATTGCCATGCTGAATTGTTAGAAGTGAGATTGCCGAACATCTTCGTTGATGTTATAATTGTTTTTCCTTGCAAAAAAAATAAAAAGTACGTATTAAAAACCCCATTATGAAGGGTAAAAATTGATACATTTAAATTATTCATTAACGGAAATAAATAATTGCAACTATAAGAAGGAGAATACCTAAACAACATTGTGAAAAACTTCTTTAAAAACGACATTAGTGGTATGTTGTAATGCAACTTTGTCTTTGTCGTGAATTAGGATTTTCAAACCTGCTTTACTTTTGACTCTTGACATTGCAACATATAGTTGGCCATGGCTGAAAACTTCCTTTGGCAAATATAATCCAACATAGTCTAATGATTGCCCTTGTGATTTATTTATTGTCATTGCAAAAGAAACAATAATGGGGAATTGTCTTCTTATTAGTTTGAATGGCCAAGGTGATTGAGAAGGGGACAAAGACATTCTAGGTATGTAAATAGTGTTTCCAACATGTGTACCTGAAATAATCTTAGCCTCGATAACATGGTTTGCTAACCTTGTTACAGTTAATCTGGTACCATTGCATAGTCCCTCAAATTGGTCCAAATTCCGAATCAACATTACTGTTGTGCCAATCTTTAATTTCATGGAATGATTAGGTAATCCTGAAGTTTTCAAACAGCTTAAGAATTCTGGAGTCAAATGCTCAAAAGCCTCATTGTCATTAGCTTCAGATCTATCAATAGAATCACTACTCAAATACTCCTTTTCATCACCTAATAAGAACATTACATGAAAAATGAATAGAATGTAAAAGTAAATGCAGTGATAAACCATTAAGTTGGTTAATATGAAAGAGAATTGTTTACCTGGAAGTAGATTAGTAATGTAATCGTTGATTTCGTCCACAACCTCTAATGTAGACGCTAAAATAGCTCTACTTTGGAGAAATTCAAGATTGGTGAGATTTTCAATGAGGTTTGGGTAGGTACTTTTAACAATAGTCTCAATTGGGTCAAAGAAATCTGCTAAAAGAAAGTCATTTGGAATAGTAATTTCAGCATATCCATCATTGGTTGAGATACCTTACCATCTCCAACTTGTAAAATCCATTTTGAGAAACTCTCTATTGTAACACCCCTTACTAACCCCGCGACAATTTAAACAAGTATTCAGAGTACATGAAATAAGGGTGCCACAATTGATAATAAATAAACATCATTTTGTCATGTCATGCGTTCACTGAGGTAATCATCATTAATTAAAAACGGTTCATGTTAACACAGCGGAAATTAAATCAAGCGGACTAAGTTTAACATCTTTAAAACTTATCCTTCAAAACATCAAAACATAACTAGAGTCATAAAACATAAACTCTAAACATCGCGTCCCCAGTGTTACAACTATCAGAGCATGACACCTGACGCTAACTAAGACACTGACTCACGAGCTAGTCCTCACCGAGTCGAACAGCCGCTATCCTCAATCTGAAAATGACAACATGTAAGGGTGAGTCTCATCATAATTAACAAATGTTATAAGTTTATAAAGCAATAACACATCACAGTTGCATTGTTCACCCAATTGTTTCATAAACAGACATTTAAAACAAGTCACACCACCACAAACAACAACCAACACATCATCAACATTTACAACACTGAAATGCATCCAATCATGTTATAAAATTATGCATATGTATGAACTGACATTATGCATGTGGTACCAACATCATCAAATGAGAATAACCCATGACCGATCCAACATCATCAAGATACGGCCCTGCTAGCACAGATTCCACACAATGGGAATCATGCCTTTCACTGATCCAACACATCATCATGGATACAGTATCATCAATGAACATGAATGAATGTGTCATACCCAAAAATTTGCCCACACTATTTCTCCTATTCAAATTCAAAACAAAGTATAAAGCTCAAAGACATCTCTCCTAAGCAAAGATCAAAAAACTAGGGTCTTGTCGTTCAGAAGGAAAATCAATGAATCAAGGGTTCCAAGGCATCCCATATGGCTCAAAACATCTCACATTATCTCTATGACAAGTATCAAGTCTCGGCTTAAAAGATTGGTCACTCAAATGTTCAGAAAGTCAACAGTCAACTAGGTTGACCTAAAAGTCAACTGTGGGCAAAGTAAAGTCAAAACTCCTGATTTTTTGTCAAGATCCTTATATTGAAGTATCATTCACCATTTGATCAAGAATTGATCATGGTTCATCAATGAAATATCAAAAAATCAACAAATCAAAAAGTTTCTAAATTAGGGTTTGTATAGGAGAAAGGCAACTGAATTTTGACCAGCCATAACTCCCACATGGAACATCATAAATTTTCCATCCAAAGCTCATTTTGAAGGGAATTTAACTCTCTACAATTTTGTCTCTCACATGCCAAGTCTAAAAATGCTTCATTTGAGAGGTATGGACCAAAACATTATAGGTCCTTTTCAAAAGTCAACCAAAAGTCTTTTTTTTTCAAAAGGACACACAAGGAGCTTGGAAAATTATTTTGATATGAGACCAAAAACACTGGTTAGAGGACTCTTCAAGGTTTCTAAAAAGTCCTACAACTCCTTCATACCTCAAAAATTGAGGGAGATATTCCTTGTCAAAGTTGGACAAATTTAAGAGAAAAAATGTGAAGAAAAAAGATTCAAAATGAATTTTTTTTGCAAGGGAGCCCAAGTTTTTATGGCCCAATCTTGTTCTCCAACACATCAAGGAGATCCAATCCAAATGCCACGAAATTAGTTAAATTATTTGATTTTTATATTGTTTTATTCATTAAAAAAAAGAGATATAAATCAAATAGTTTAAATAATGATTAAAGATTTGATTGGAGAAACTTCTCTAACTGAATCTAATCACCAATTGGACATTATATACGACCAATTTTCGTGGAGAATTATATTGGAAAGAGAAGATCAAGAGTGAGCCAAATTTAGAAAGCTTTAATATTGATTTTCAATCAAATTTACAATTGCTTGATTCAAAGAAATTTTGTGCAACATATTTACCCTAATATGATTCTCTATATAAGCGCGAACTCAGTAACAAAAAGGGGATTTTTTTGTTTGGGAACCAAGGAATAGGGTTTCAAAGAAGGAAATTGTGACAAAACTAGGGCACGATCATTCTTTGCTTCCAGTAAGTTTCAGAGCTTCTCACTCGTTCCATTCAATCCCTGAGGCGTCAAGGGACACTACCCAATCATTGTTGAGGCCGAAGACTTCTCAGATCACCCTCATTCATGTTGCACCGGTTGTAAGAGTTTTTACGTTTCCAAATTTTCATATTACACGATATCGCTTGCATTCATGCATATATTCATGATCATAACAATGTTTAGGGTCGTTCTTATCCATCGTTTGTGAGGTTCTGTCCAGGAATGAAGACCCACCATGGTTAGGGCACGGAGGTCCTGGTTTCTTCATGTTCATGTTTCCCAGCCGTTTCAGCGCAAACCAATATGTCCATTGGATTCGCAGCCCTCGATTCATGTGAACTAGGTGTTTTCTTTTTATGTTTTGCTGATTTTTGCAGGTTTTGGTCATCAAACTCGCCGGAGAAGACCACCAGAAATGCGCCGGCCGGTGGTTCTGCTTCTCTGGAAAAGTGGATCAAGAACGTGGCACTCTGGCGCGCTATCATTGGCTAGTCAACAAACAGGCCCCTTTCTCTCTCCATATCATTGGTTCACGCGTGACAGAGGGGGTCCCAGCATGGACCGTTTGACTTATCTGGTTATTTTGTTTGTTTTGCGAATATGTTATTTTCAAGTTAATTCATTAACAGCGACAAAACATGGTTCGATTGGCAAGAGTGCAGGGAAACGCTTTTCATAAGGGAGCGGGTTCGATTCCCAGCATCTCCCTTTTAGTTTTAATTAACTCATTGATTTCACAAGATTTCAGATCCACCGCTTCAATCTGGGAATGGAATATCATGGGCTCTCCCGCCTTAACCGTTAGATCGCCAGATCAATGCAATCCTACGTCCAGGAGGCTGCAGACACACCAAAGACCATCATGAAGCCTCCACGTCTGATCGCAGCTGAGCCGTTTTCTAATTCTTTTTTAATTATAAATACTTCCATTTTTTATTCTTTTTTTCTTCTTCCATTATAATTATTATTAGTTATAGTTTTAATAAATTATTTTCATAATAAACTACAATTACTTATTTTATCGAAAGTTCAAGTTTTCCTTTTTTTATTCGTAATTATTTTATTTGTTTTCCAATAAACCTTTATCAATTAAATAATTAGGATTACATCCAATGATTATTTAATTGATATATATATATATATATATATATATATATATATATATTGATTCAAATTCTCGATTTTTCTCCATAACTTTGATATTATTTCAATTAGTTTATTATTTTATTAATCAGATGTTGTGCCTTGATGGAGGTTTGTCTTAGATCAGTCATTCACTAATCATTTCTCTTCTTCATGCCTAATTTTCAGGGTTAATCACGATCTTCCGACTACGCGCCACGCCAGATAAAAAAGCTAAGTTTCTTATTTATTTCTTTATTTATTTTAATGTCATTTTATTTTTATTTTAAAATATAGAGTTTGCCTCGAGTAATCAATGAATCATGCCTACACTCACTCTATTATTTTCATTTTAATTTTCAGGGTCAGTCGAAGGTTCGAGAAGATCAAGGTTTTCAATGTTAAAACTAATTATTGATCCTTCTTATTTTTCCGTTTTTAATTTCCCCCATCCCCGCAGGTGTTTATTGTAATAGCGTAGGATTTTTATTTTCCTGCCTTTAATTTCTGCAATTTTAAAACTGCGTGGTTAGTAATCTTAGGGAGTGCAAGCCTTTAACAGAATTAGGATAACTAATTATAAGATAAATATCTGAATTAACCACGTGATTGTTGCACCCACACACCTTTAGGGTAACCCCTCTTGTTGCCTGTTGCCTTCGATTTCGATCAAATAGTCAAGTCCCTTCGAGCGAAGGGATACCTTAGCTTGCCGCCTTCGATTCAAAAATCACCACGTCCCTCCGATAAAAGATCATAGTCCCTTCGAGTTGCCTATGATAAATATGATCTCGTCCCTCGATTAAATGGTTATAGTCCCTTCGAATGCTAAGGTATCCTTATTGTTGCCTAAATGACTATTATATCTTTCCCTTAGACTACCTGCCATCTTCATGGTAGGGACAGTCTTGTGGTGAACGATTATTCTCGATGACCCGCTCATCCAATTGAAAGACTTCCTGCCCTCTCATGGTATGGATAGACTCTTTCGCCCGACAGACTTAAAGAACACGAAAGACAAACTTAGGGTAGGTAGTTCTCAATTGCTTGCTCAATTCAAACAAATTCTAAATACTGTTTCACACCTCTTTTTAAATACTTTCAAAACAAAGGCTACGCTTATTTACAAGCTAAAGTCCTTAACGAAATCTTTTTACTATTCGCACACGACACTTTTCAAACAATTCGAACAAACAAGTGAGCTAAGCAATTAAGAGCCCATGGATAACCATGGATGCAAAGGGTGCCTTACACCTTCCCTTTGTATAACTTACCCCCCGAACTCAAAATCTTTCCAAGGTATTTTCCTGTTCTTTTAGCCTTTCCAATTGGATAAAATAAAAGTCGGTGGCGACTCTTGCTATCCGCACATTTCAAATAAAGTCAGTTCACCGTATTACAGAATGCAACATATACAACATACTTATACCATCATCATCATCATCAATATCATCATCATCATCGAGTATGTTCATATATATTAGCATCATTCAATTACAATTCCATCATCATCATATAGAAAACATACACGTATTTGCACCAATCATCATCATCAATAAGAAATAGCATACATGTACTTTCATCATACTAAAACCAGTCAATCATCATCATATAGATTATTTTATAAGGTTCGTTTAGTTTGAAACGGCTGTTAGGGACCAAATTGTAGTGTAATTCATATCTTTTTATTGGTCCCTTTAATAACTTTTATTTGCAAATCACGCGCTTTACTCACACAAAGTGCAAGAAATTGAAGTTAGTCTCTTTATTTTGTGATTTGAGTAGATATTTCACTTTCTTCTCTAGTTTTGCAGAATGTTACATCATGAAGTGATCAAAGAGGATACGAGCGGAGAGAACACAAGGGAGCTGCCAAGTAAACAAGGAAGAAGTCATCATCAAGCCAGTTCGCGCCGCGTCCTCTAGTTGGCGCCGCGAACTGAGTAAAAATCAGAGATGTCCAAGTCAGCTCAGTTGGCGCCGCGTCCTCCTGTTGGCGCCGCGAACTGAGCGAATCCTGCCAGCATGTTAAGTGAAGAGTCTGACTTTTATGGAGGCATGTGAAGTGGTGGCGTGGTAGACAACAAAAGAGCACTTTTTGGGGCTATTCATTTCTATTGGTCACTTAGGGAGGCTAAAAAAGAGTCTAGCAATCATTTCTTTTTGTCTTATTGGAAAGATAAACTTGGTGTAAGAGATTAATATCTCAAAACTTAGGTTTTAATTTATTATTCAGTTTTGCAAGAAAGAATACAGAGAGAAAAGGGAGAAAAAGCCAAAAAAACGAAATTTATCATCTTTGTAAGCTTGCAACCATGGTGATGAGGAGCTAAACCCTATTTCTTTGTCAAGATTAGAGGTAGCTATTCTTCATAACTCTATGTATCTCTCTTAAACCTTCATGTATGTGAATCTCTCATTGAATGAATATAGTATGAATCTCTTGTTTTGAACTCTTATCTTTGATTTATATTATTGTTGAAAAAGATAATATAAATGTTGTTTTAGAGATTTATTCAAACAATGCATGAGTTGTAGAAATAGACTTATGAATTGTTTACCATGTGTATTGCTAAATAATGATGGTTAGATTTATGTTTAGGTGAAGAAATTGCCTAAAGTGTTATTTAACAATTGTTACAATATTACTTAGACATAAGTCTTATTGAGGCAATACTAGATTGTATTCATGAGATGAGAATTCATATACATGGTTTGAGGGAATGCATGAGTTTGGAATAGTGAACACTAATCTTGGCAAAGCACTTTTATTTGAGAAAATCTTATTTTACTATCTTAGTTTGTTTCTAAAATTCAAGATAAATTCCAAACACAAACCAAACTCATTTTTTTCTTATCAACTTAAAATAATCACAACTATAGAACGGCGGTAATATCACCCAATCTCTGTGGATACGATATAAAAATATTTGCCGAAAATATACTTTTCAACAAATTGGAACCGCGAATGTGGACACCGAGATGGAAGACACCCTCGGACCGGTCGGAGGTGGTGATGATGAAGATGCTTGAAGATGAAGTTTGATAGTTGTAGTTTAGGATTTTATTTTCAGCAATTTTAAAATTCTAGCATTTCCATTTAAGTACTTTTTGTTAAAAATTTGGTTTGTGTACTTTTTAAGTTGTTGACTTTTGAAGACTTATTTCAATTTTGCTTTTGTGTGGATGATGAATTGTGATTGATGTTGCAATAACTTTGTTGCCGTGCTTGCTAAAAGAAATTTTGTTTGTTTGTGATTTTTCATGCGAATGAAGAAACAAAGGGGCATGTGAAGGAGGATCCAAGTGAGCAAGTGGGGTGGTAATGATAAGAATGGTATGCGGCAAATTCAAGGTACACTTTTACCACTTACTAGACTTTGCAATAATTATTTGATGGTTTGTGCAAAAGTTTATAGCATAAGTTCTTAGAATTACATGTCTTTTTGAATCATTTAGAACTTAACCATGTGTGAGGTAGCCTTCCAATGTACACCAAATGCGGGAGACCGAACATTATTTTGACACATTTTTATTATGTTTAATCATGCATTGATCCTTGTTGTGAACATTTGAGAAAATGATAAGGCATTGTTGAAAGGAGAGAAACCACTTGGCCAAAAATAGCAAATCAATCAACCTTGTGAGGAACATCCCTTGTTTTCCCCCTTTGAGCTTTTTAGGATTCATTTCAAGTCATTATTGCTTAATTGTTGAATTAATGAATCCTACTCTTTTGTGTGTGTAAACCCTTAACCATTTTGGTTGCAATTTATTTTCCTTTGGGAGCATTTTTGTTATCAATTTGGTAGGAAAAGAAAAAGTTGGGGAGAACCATTAGTGTTGTGAATAATAAAGAATTGGTCAATAAAAGAAAATTAATATCTCTTGTTGAAATAGGACAAGTGCATATTTGTGAAAAAATTTGAGCCAAAGAAATAGAAAAGACTCAACACTTATAAGTGTCAAGTAAGAAAAAGCCCCCCGGTTGTGGAATGTGAAGAAAAGAAAATTGGGTTTAAGGAAATTTATTGAGTGAATTTGGAGAAATGCTCCCTTAGGAACTTTTGTTAGATTTCCTTCGATTTTATCCCTTCCTTGTAAACCAAGCCCCACTACAACCCATGAAAGACCTTTGATTCTCATTTTGTTCACATAATTGGTGTTTTGTCTTGATGAATGCATAATTTAGGTGTTGTTGATTTATTTATTCGGGTGAGTGAAAGGACCCTTCATAATCTCATATTACTCAAATTGTGTGTAGGAATGATTCAAACTTGACATGTACCTTTTGGAACTTTTTGATATGTATTTTTGCGCACAACCATTGATCATTATTGCCTTGCTCTAGTATTGAGGTAGGTGTACCACAAATGAGCCTTATGCTTTTGAACCACCCAATTGCTTGAAATTTTGTGAATCATTTTCTTGCCTTCCTTTGTGTTCTTTGTTGAGAATTTTTGTTTTGGGACAAACAAAATGGCAAGTTGGGGAGAGTTGTTAGGGACCAAATTGTAGTGTAATTCATATCTTTTTATTGGTCCCTTTAATAACTTTTATTTGCAAATCACGCGCTTTACTCACACAAAGTGCAAGAAATTGAAGTTAGTCTCTTTATTTTGTGATTTGAGTAGATATTTCACTTTCTTCTCTAGTTTTGCAGAATGTTACATCATGAAGTGATCAAAGAGGATACGAGCGGAGAGAACACAAGGGAGCTGCCAAGTAAACAAGGAAGAAGTCATCATCAAGCCAGTTCGCGCCGCGTCCTCTAGTTGGCGCCGCGAACTGAGTAAAAATCAGAGATGTCCAAGTCAGCTCAGTTGGCGCCGCGTCCTCCTGTTGGCGCCGCGAAGAAGAAGAAAGTTAGCTCAAGAGAAGAGACAAAGAGAGGAGGCATCTACTTCTTCCAACAATCAAACTGAAGAAGTAGTTGTAGACACATTTGAAGGAGACATGGCGGGTGTGGTTCCAACCGAAATGTCCGCCAATAGTCCAAGACGTACCGCCCAATTCGCACGCAATGCTCAAGGTGGTGCAAATACGGAAATGAAGACCGGAATACTTCAACTTGTTTATGCAAGCCCATTCACCGGAATGGATCATGAAGACCCTTTTGCACATCTCACCAAATTTTATGAGATAGCGGGTTCAACGGGAGTTGATGCGGCAAATGAAGAATCATTGTTCAAGAGACTATTTCCACATTCATTAGTGGGGAAATCCAAAGAGTGGTATCTTGATCAACCACCAAACGTGATGACGGATTGGAATCTATTGGAAGAGAAGTTTTTAGAGAGATTTTTTCCTCAATCCCGATTCATGGAAGCCAAAACGGCAATTGCGGTTTTCACTCAAGGAGGCAACGAATCCTTAAATGAGGCTTGGGAAAGATTCAAATCCATGCTTAGAAAATGCAAGGGTCATGGGTTCGATGATCTCACACAAATTCACATCTTCCGAAATGGACTTCAACCGGTGCACAAAACACTTTTGGATGCTACCGCGGGTGGATCTTTAATGTCAAAAAGTGCGGAGGATGCAACAATGATAATCGATCGCATGGCACTCAATGATCTCCAAACTCAACATGATAGGAGTCCATCACAAAGGAAGCCGGGAGTTCTTGAATTAAACACCAATGATGCTATCCTCGCTCAAAACAAAATCCTTTCTCAACAAGTCGAGTTACTCACCAAGCAAATGTCAAAGCTCCCACAACAAATGAAGGAGATTCATGAAATGCAAATGACTTCTCAAGTAGCAAGTTGTGAACTTTGCAAAGGTGATCACCCTACCGGCTTTTGTCCACCACCCGAAGGAGAGGAAGTCAATTTTGTGAACAACCAACATCAAGGCTATCAAAGGCAACCTCCGTACCAACATCAAGGTTATCAAAGGAACAACCAAGGTTTCCAACCCTCAAGATTCAACAACCAACACAATCAACATCAAAGTCCATATCAAAGTCCGAATCCACAAGGCCAAGGTCAACAATCTCAAGGAGGAGGCTCAAAGTTGGAAGATACACTCAACCAATTCATGCAAGTTTCTATGGAGAACCAAAAGACTAATGTGGCTGCCATAAAGAACTTAGAAAATCAAGTGGGGCAGCTTGCAAAACAATTGGCCGAACAACAAACGGGACCTTCTTTTTCCGCAAACACTCAACCTAACCCAAAGGAGTATTGCAAGGCAATTATTACACGGAGTGGCAAGGAAGTGAGTAATGGGGAGAGAAAGGAAATAGTAGTGGAGGATGATGGATTTGTTGTTGTTGAGGGTGAGGAGGATGAGATAGTGGTAGAAGAAGAAAAAAGAAAAGAAGAGGAGGAGGTAGTCGAAAAAGAAAAAGAAAAAGATGGAAGTAGAAAAGAAGATAAAAGTGTGAAGAAAAACAAAGAAGGAGTGAGTGCAAGACCCATTCAACATCTACCCTACCCACATGCACCATCAAGGAAGGAGAATGAGAGGCAAAATGCAAGGTTTATGGATATATTCAAGCAACTTCAAATAAATATTCCATTTTCCGAAGCATTAGAACATATGCCAAAATATGCAAAATTCTTGAAGGACATTCTCACCAAGAAGAGACGGTATCCGGAAAATGAAACAGTCTTGCTAGATGCCCAATGTAGTGCTATCATCCAAAGAAATCTCCCAAGGAAGGAATCCGATCCGGGACGAGTCATCTTGCCGGTCACCATCGGAGACACTTACATCGGGAATGGTCTCATTGATTTAGGATCGAGCATAAATCTAATTCCCTTATCTATCATAAAAAGATTGGGGAATGTCGAGATGAAACCTACCCGTATGACATTGCAACTAGCGGATAAGTCGACAACTTCACCCTACGGAGTTGCTCAAGACATGTTGGTCAAAGTTGATAAATTCTTATTTCCGGTAGATTTTGTGGTGGTAGATATGGAAGAAGATAGAGATGTTCCATTAATTCTTGGAAGGCCTTTCATGAAAACAGCCCGGATGATGATAGACATTGATGATGGACTCATGAAAGTGAGAATGGACAATGAGGAAGTCACTTTTAATCTCTTTGAAGCCATGAAACACCCCAAGGACAAGCATGATGTCTTTCGCATTGATGCAATTGAAGAGGAAGTTGTGGAAGTGTGTAATCATATTCATACTTCTAATCCGTTGGAGAAAACTCTCATCGGAGCTTACAACAATTCCCTTGAAGATGAAGAAAAAGAAATTGAAGTCATCTTGGAAAAGTTGGAGTCTTGTGGAGAAATTAAGCAAAAAGAGGAAAAGGTCGAGGAACTCGATGTGAATAGGAAAGATGAAGAACCGAAGGTTGAACTAAAGGTACTACCCATTCATTTGAAGTATGTCTTCCTTGGCGAGAATTTCACCAAACCGGTGATAATTAGTAGTGCTCTATCACCAAAGGAGGAAAAGAAGTTAATTGAGGTGCTCAAGAGAAATGAGGGAGCTTTAGGTTGGGTGCTGTCCGATTTGAAGGGAATTAGCCCAGCTTATTGCATGCACAACATCATGATGGAGGATGATTTCAAACCCGTAGCACAACCACAAAGGCGTTTGAATCCGTCTATGAAGGAAGTGGTTAGGAAAGAGGTGATTAAGCTATTGGAAGCCGGGATGATCTATCCCATCTCCGATAGCGCATGGGTAAGTCCGGTTCAAGTGGTACCAAAGAAAGGTGGGATGACGGTCATCCGAAATGATAAGAACGAGTTGATTCCTACAAGAACGGTAACCGGGTGGAGAATGTGTATCGACTATAGGCGGTTGAACCAAGCCACAAGAAAATATCATTTTCCGCTACCATTTATGGATCAAAAGCTAGAGAGATTGGCCGGTAAAAATTGTTATTGCTTCTTGGATGGTTATTCGGGATATAACCAAATCACGGTAAACCCGGCGGACCATGAAAAAACGGCTTTTACATGCCCATTTGGTGTCTTTGCCTATCGAAGGATGCCGTTCGGGTTATGCAATGCACCGGCAACATTTCAACGGTGTATGCAAGCGATTTTCTCAGATTTGATTGAGGAGTGTATTGAAGTTTTTATGGACGATTTTTCCGTTTATGGCGAGTCTTTTGATCTATGTTTGAAGAATCTAGACGTGGTGCTTGGAAGATGTGTAGAAACAAACCTTGTGCTTAATTGGGAGAAATGCCACTTCATGGTTACCGAAGGAGTGGTTCTTGGTCATAAAATATCGTCAAGGGGTTTGGAAGTTGATAAGGCTAAGGTAGAGGTGATCGAGAAGCTGCCCCCACCGATCAACATCAAGGGAATACGAAGTTTCCTTGGTCATGCGGGTTTCTACCGGCGGTTCATCAAGGATTTCTCCAAGATAGCCAGGCCATTGAGCAATTTGCTCAACAAAGGTATGACTTTTAACTTTGATGAGTCTTGTTTAAAAGCCTTTCATGAGCTTAAAGAAAAACTTGTCACCTCACCCGTAATCGTTGCACCGAATTGGAAACTCGATTTTGAACTTATGTGTGATGCTAGCGATTATGCGGTCGGGGCTGTTTTGGGTCAAAGAAGATCTAAAATTTTCCATGCAATTCACTATGCTAGTAAAGTTTTGAATGAAGCACAAATAAATTATGCTACTACGGAGAAGGAATTACTAGCTATAGTTTATGCCTTGGAAAAGTTTAGAGCTTACTTGATCGGTTCTAAAGTAGTTGTTTATACGGACCATTCAGCCATTAAATTTTTGTTGACCAAACCGTATTCTAAGCAAAGATTGATCCGTTGGATTCTTTTGCTGCAAGAATTTGACTTAGAAATCCGAGATAAAAAAGGGTCCGAAAATTTGGTGGCGGACCATTTGTCTCGTTTGGTCAATATAGATGTGACAATGAAAGAAAGTGAGGTGAGAGAGGAGTTCCCGGACGAGAAACTCTATGCGATACAAGTGAGGCCTTGGTTTGCCGATTTTGCAAATTTTAAGGCAACCGGTTTGATACCGGAAGACCTCACTAGTAATCAAAAGAAGAAATTCTTGTCCGATGCCAAGCAATATGTGTGGGATGATCCATACCTTTTCAAGGTAGGAGTGGACAATATTTTAAGAAGGTGTGTCACGAGTGAAGAGTCCAAAGACATTCTTTGGCATTGTCACAACTCTCCATACGGGGGTCATTATAGCGGTTTACGTACAGCCACGAAAGTCCTTCAATCGGGATTTTATTGGCCGTCATTATTTAAAGATGCCCATGAACACGCTAAAAGTTGTGATCAATGTCAAAGAAGTGGGGGAATAGGCAAACGGGATGAAATGCCACTAACCAACATGCTGGAAGTTGAAGTATTTGATTGTTGGGGCATTGATTTTGTTGGCCCATTTCCTCCGTCTTTGGGTAATGAATATATTCTCGTTGCGGTTGACTATGTGTCCAAATGGGTTGAAGCAAGTGCTTCACCCAAGGCCGACTCCAAAACGGTAATCAAATTTTTAAAGAAAAACATATTTTCCCGTTTTTGTGCGCCTAGAGTTTTGGTAAGTGATGGTGGTTCTCATTTTTGTAACGCACCATTGGAAAAAGTGTTAGAACATTATGGTGTCAAGCACAAAACCACCACTCCTTACCATCCTCAAGCTAATGGTCAGACCGAAGTCTCTAATAGGGAAATTAAACGGATTCTTGAGAAGACCGTTTCAAGTGCGAGGAAAGATTGGTCTACAAAGTTGGATGAAGCCTTGTGGGCATATCGCACTGCACTTAAGGCTCCAATAGGTTTGACACCATTCCAAATGGTCTATGGTAAGACTTGCCATTTGCCGGTTGAGTTGGAACATAGGGCGCTTTGGGCTCTCAAATTCTTAAACTTTGATTCCAATTTAGCCGGATTAAAACGGAAAGATCAGCTTCATAGAGTTGAAGAATTAAGAGACACCGCTTATCACTCAAATAAACTTTACAAAGAAAAAGTGAAAAAGTATCATGATGGTAAAGTGAGGTCAAAAGAATTTCATGAAGGACAAATGGTACTCCTCTTCAACTCTAGGCTGAAACTTTTTCCGGGCAAATTAAAATCAAAATGGTCGGGACCATTTGTAGTAAGGGAAGTTCGTAATTATGGAGCAATTGTTGTGGAGGACCCAAAGACTAAGGCCAACTGGACAGTAAATGGGCAAAGACTGAAGGTGTATCATGGTGGTGATTTCAATCGAGATGTAAGCGTGATTTCGCTTATCGAACCTTGAATCATCATGGACCGTCGAGCTCAAACGACGTTAAACAAAGCGCTTGTTGGGAGGCAACCCAACGTCGTAAGTTTCACTTTTATCTTTGTTGTTTTAATTAGTTACTGGTTTCGTAATTTGCGTGTGCCGTTAAAAATTATGTGGAATACTGTTTTTCAAAGAAAAACCTGCTACGGACGCGCCGCGTCACCAGATTCGCGCCGCGAACAAAGTGGCAGAATCAAAGGTTTTCAAAAACCACTCAGTACGCGCCGCGCCCAATGTTTCGCGCCGCGAACAAAGTGGCAGAATCAAATGTTTTCAAAAACCACTCAGTACGCGCCGCGTCCACTATTTCGCGCCGCGAACAAAGTGGCAGAATCAAATGTTTTCAAAAACCACTCAGTACGCGCCGCGTACACTGTTTCGCGCCGCGTCACTTACGGAACTCAGATAGTCACTTGGCTTTTTAAGGTTCTTCCTTGTCTCATTTCATTCTTCATGCTTTTCATTCTCTTCTCTCAAGTTCTTCCTCTCAAGCAGAAAAACCCTACCTCCCTCACTCCACAACACCCACTCTCACAACCCTATCTTGCATCTTTAATTATCACTCTAACACTCTCACTCAAGGTATGTGGTTCTAGATCTGTCCTTTTCTTTCCTTTTAAAATTTATTTTTTTTAGGGTTAGAATAGAGAGATTGTTCAAGCTTGCATGTGTAGCATCTTAAATTCAGAACTTAAGCTAGTTGTTTTTGTTAAATTGAAAGGTGTTAGAATCAATTTTTTTTACCATTGCTGTGAGGACAACATGGATGTTGCCATGTCTGCTGGTTGAATTTCTGGGTTTCGCCCAGGACGCGCCGCGTCCTTCTTATCGCGCCGCGAACCCAGTGAATTCAGCCACCATATTTTTGTTGTCTTGTGCTGATAATCTTGGGTGTTTGTGTTGTTGTGCTGGTTGTTTTGTGTGCAGATGTCTAAACGTACTAAGACCTCAGCCCCCAGCAGAGTGGTAAGCAAATTTCTCAGTGACGAATGTGAAGAGAGGTACAATGACCTGGTTCAGAGAACAATTGTGGCCGAAAGGTTGGTCCAATTCAACCCGAATGGAAAGTTCAGCAGGATTATCAGTATAATAGAAGGGCGTAAGTGGGGGAAATTATGTGAACCGGTGAAAGATATCAACTATGACATTGTGCGTGAATTTTACGCCAATGCCCTGCAAGTGGAAGAGGGAAGAGCCTATCATTATAGGACTAAAGTGAGGGGCAAAATTATCGTCTTTAACAGAGACGCGATCAACAACTTTTTAGGAAACCCCCTACAGTTGAGAGAGGGAGAAAAATGCGCCTACCGAATGAAGAATGATGCCGCCGATTGGGATTATGATTGGGTAAGCAGCAAGTTGTGTCAAGAGGGCAGAACTTATGTGCTCAATGAGCAGGGACATGCAAAAAATTGGAGAAGGGAAGATTTCACTTTGGAGGCTCGAGCTCTCCTTGTCCTAATGTTAAACAATTTCAGGCCCCGATCTCACACCACCACCATTCCCATTGAAGTGGCATGCTTGATGTCATTCATTATGGACGGACAATCAGTCGACATCGCATCCATCATAGCCAATGAGTTGCGAAAAGTGGCAACAAGTCGGACGAAATTTGGTGGAAAGGCCGGGAATCTCATTTATCCAGGGTTGATCATGGGGTTGTGCAGGAAAGCAAATGTACCAATTCCCCAGGAAGTGCATTTTACTATTACCTCTGCGATTAACGATTATTTTGTGAGCAGGTTTTGTGAGGGGGCAACAAACAGGGCCGAGAGAGCAGGAACCTCCACCTCCAGGCAGCGTGCACGCCGTGCGCCTGTTTTCAATCAAATGGAGTTCGCTTCTTACTGCTGCGAGAATTTTGAGGCTTCAAGGAGGTCTCAAACCTTTCTTTTCGATGCCATGCAACAACAATTTCAAAACACTTTTTTGGCACCGGAGGCTCGCACCTTCCCTTCCCAGGCGGATTATGTGGCATATGCTAATTGGCCTGAGGGCAGGCCAGCTTTTATGGGGGGGGGGGGGGGCAGCAGTCATGCGAGCGGAAGTGGAACCGCGAATGTGGACACCGAGATGGAAGACACCCTCGGACCGGTCGGAGGTGGTGATGATGAAGATGCTTGAAGATGAAGTTTGATAGTTGTAGTTTAGGATTTTATTTTCAGCAATTTTAAAATTCTAGCATTTCCATTTAAGTACTTTTTGTTAAAAATTTGGTTTGTGTACTTTTTAAGTTGTTGACTTTTGAAGACTTATTTCAATTTTGCTTTTGTGTGGATGATGAATTGTGATTGATGTTGCAATAACTTTGTTGCCGTGCTTGCTAAAAGAAATTTTGTTTGTTTGTGATTTTTCATGCGAATGAAGAAACAAAGGGGCATGTGAAGGAGGATCCAAGTGAGCAAGTGGGGTGGTAATGATAAGAATGGTATGCGGAAAATTCAAGGTACACTTTTACCACTTACTAGACTTTGCAATAATTATTTGATGGTTTGTGCAAAAGTTTATAGCATAAGTTCTTAGAATTACATGTCTTTTTGAATCATTTAGAACTTAACCATGTGTGAGGTAGCCTTCCAATGTACACCAAATGCGGGAGACCGAACATTATTTTGACACATTTTTATTATGTTTAATCATGCATTGATCCTTGTTGTGAACATTTGAGAAAATGATAAGGCATTGTTGAAAGGAGAGAAACCACTTGGCCAAAAATAGCAAATCAATCAACCTTGTGAGGAACATCCCTTGTTTTCCCCCTTTGAGCTTTTTAGGATTCATTTCAAGTCATTATTGCTTAATTGTTGAATTAATGAATCCTACTCTTTTGTGTGTGTAAACCCTTAACCATTTTGGTTGCAATTTATTTTCCTTTGGGAGCATTTTTGTTATCAATTTGGTAGGAAAAGAAAAAGTTGGGGAGAACCATTAGTGTTGTGAATAATAAAGAATTGGTCAATAAAAGAAAATTAATATCTCTTGTTGAAATAGGACAAGTGCATATTTGTGAAAAAATTTGAGCCAAAGAAATAGAAAAGACTCAACACTTATAAGAGTGAAGTAAGAAAAAGCCCCCCGGTTGTGGAATGTGAAGAAAAGAAAATTGGGTTTAAGGAAATTTATTGAGTGAATTTGGAGAAATGCTCCCTTAGGAACTTTTGTTAGATTTCCTTCGATTTTATCCCTTCCTTGTAAACCAAGCCCCACTACAACCCATGAAAGACCTTTGATTCTCATTTTGTTCACATAATTGGTGTTTTGTCTTGATGAATGCATAATTTAGGTGTTGTTGATTTATTTATTCGGGTGAGTGAAAGGACCCTTCATAATCTCATATTACTCAAATTGTGTGTAGGAATGATTCAAACTTGACATGTACCTTTTGGAACTTTTTGATATGTATTTTTGCGCACAACCATTGATCATTATTGCCTTGCTCTAGTATTGAGGTAGGTGTACCACAAATGAGCCTTATGCTTTTGAACCACCCAATTGCTTGAAATTTTGTGAATCATTTTCTTGCCTTCCTTTGTGTTCTTTGTTGAGAATTTTTGTTTTGGGACAAACAAAATGGCAAGTTGGGGAGAGTTGTTAGGGACCAAATTGTAGTGTAATTCATATCTTTTTATTGGTCCCTTTAATAACTTTTATTTGCAAATCACGCGCTTTACTCACACAAAGTGCAAGAAATTGAAGTTAGTCTCTTTATTTTGTGATTTGAGTAGATATTTCACTTTCTTCTCTAGTTTTGCAGAATGTTACATCATGAAGTGATCAAAGAGGATACGAGCGGAGAGAACACAAGGGAGCTGCCAAGTAAACAAGGAAGAAGTCATCATCAAGCCAGTTCGCGCCGCGTCCTCTAGTTGGCGCCGCGAACTGAGTAAAAATCAGAGATGTCCAAGTCATCTCAGTTGGCGCCGCGTCCTCCTGTTGGCGCCGCGAACTGAGCGAATCCTGCCAGCGTGTTAAGTGAAGAGTCTGACTTTTATGGAGGCATGTGAAGTGGTGGCGTGGTAGACAACAAAAGAGCACTTTTTGGGGCTATTCATTTCTATTGGTCACTTAGGGAGGCTAAAAAAGAGTCTAGCAATCATTTCTTTTTGTCTTATTGGAAAGATAAACTTGGTGTAAGAGATTAATATCTCAAAACTTAGGTTTTAATTTATTATTCAGTTTTGCAAGAAAGAATACAGAGAGAAAAGGGAGAAAAAGCCAAAAAACGAAATTTATCATCTTTGTAAGCTTGCAACCATGGTGATGAGGAGCTAAACCCTATTTCTTTGTCAAGATTAGAGGTAGCTATTCTTCATAACTCTATGTATCTCTCTTAAACCTTCATGTATGTGAATCTCTCATTGAATGAATATAGTATGAATCTCTTGTTTTGAACTCTTATCTTTGATTTATATTATTGTTGAAAAAGATAATATAAATGTTGTTTTAGAGATTTATTCAAACAATGCATGAGTTGTAGAAATAGACTTATGAATTGTTTACCATGTGTATTGCTAAATAATGATGGTTAGATTTATGTTTAGGTGAAGAAATTGCCTAAAGTGTTATTTAACAATTGTTACAATATTACTTAGACATAAGTCTTATTGAGGCAATACTAGATTGTATTCATGAGATGAGAATTCATATACATGGTTTGAGGGAATGCATGAGTTTGGAATAGTGAACACTAATCTTGGCAAAGCACTTTTATTTGAGAAAATCTTATTTTACTATCTTAGTTTGTTTCTAAAATTCAAGATAAATTCCAAACACAAACCAAACTCATTTTTTTCTTATCAACTTAAAATAATCACAACTATAGAACGGCGGTAATATCACCCAATCTCTGTGGATACGATATAAAAATATTTGCCGAAAATATACTTTTCAACAACGGCACATCAAACGGACCAACAGTTAAAAATTTATGCATCGTTAAACTTTTTAAGATGTCCCAAACATCAACAGCACGCGGCGCCATCTAATTTCGCGGCGCGAACTGAGCGTCTCAAAAATCCTTGGCTCTCTGCCAAGCTATTCGCGACGCAACATCTGCACGCGGCGCGAAGCGAGAAAAAGTTACGCCTTCGCGGCGCCAACACGGGTACGCGGCACGACCTGTGCGTATCACAACTTCCAGGCATTCTGCCCATCTGTTCGCGGCGCAACCTATGTACGCGGCGCGAACTGGTAATTTCAAAAACCCCAACCTGCAGAAAACAGCATTCTTCGAAAATGGAATGCACAAACAACACGAAATACACCTCATAATACACTAACTACGCATCAATTGAGACCATAACAACACAAACATCATGGATTCAAACATAGGGATCAAACCTCATACAATTTGACTAAATCTCTAAATCTATCATATGACTCAATCGACCCGAATTCTACATCTATTCAGTATTATCAACCCCTAACCCGATAATAGATGCTAATCAAATAAGTCCCCCCTTACCTTAGCCAAATTCTTGAATTGGGTCTTTTTCCTCTTTGGTTCTCCTTCACGTTCTTCAGCTCCTCTTCTCACAACTTCTGGTTTTCACGTTCTAATTTTCCTTCTCTTCTTGTTTTCCCTTATTTTATGAAAAACATAAAATTAGAAATGGGCTCCTTCACAATTACACCCCCATTTTACTAATTCCACCGCATGGCCCAATAACTTAACATTTTATATTTTTCCACATAATTCGATAAAATGTTAATTTCCCATAATTAATTTAAAACTCGATTAAATTAATTAAATAAGAATTTTTGGGATGTTACAACTCTCCTCCACTAAAAGAGTTTTCGTCCTCGAAAACATACCTCAAGCAAAGAGTTCCGGATAGGAATCTTTCATCTGACTTTCTAACTCCCAGGTGACGTTCCCATCAGCTGGTCTTCCCCAAGCTACTCTGACTAAAGCTATTTCCTTGCCCCACAATTGCTTCAGTCTTCTATCTTCAATCCTCACAGGCAATGTTTCAACCGTTAAGTTGTCTTTAACCTGCACATCATCCACTTGGATCACGTGGGACGGATCCGAAATGTATTTCCTTATTTGAGACACATGAAATACATCATGCAAGTTTGCAAGCATCGGTGGTAAAGCGACACGGTATGCCACCTCTCCCACTCTTTTAGAAATTTGAAACGGTCCAATAAAGCGCGGAGCCAACTTCTTTGACTTCAAAGCCCGACCAATACCCGTCATAGGAGTAAACTTCATAAACACACGATCTCCCTCTTGAAACTCAAGTGTCTTCCTTCTTTTATCATAATAACTCTTCTAACGACTCTAAGAAGCTTTCATCTTCCCTTGGATCATCTTAAGCTTCTCCGTAGTCTGTTGTACAATTTCTGGTCTAATCACAGCACTCTCACCAGCTTCGTACCAACACAATGGAGTTCTACATCTCCTACCATACAATGCCTCAAACGGAGCCATACCTATACTCGAATGAAAACTGTTGTTGTAAGTAAATTCAATCAAAAGCAGATAACTATCCCAAGCACATCCTTTTTCCAACACACAAGCACGTAACAAATCTTCTAACGACTGAATTGTCCTCTCAGTCTGTCCATCCGTCTGCGGATGATAAGCAGAACTCAATCTCAACTTAGTACCCAAAGCCTTCTGCAAACCTTCCCAGAACTTAGACATAAATCTCGGGTCTCTTTCTGACACGATACTCGAATGAATACCATGTAGACTAACTATCTTCTCAATATATAATTGAGCCAGCTTTTCCCTCGGATAATCCATTCTCATCGGTATAAAATGTGCAGACTTCGTCAACCTGTCCATAACAACCCAGATAGCTTCACAATTCTTAACAGTTCTCGCAGACCCGAAACAAAATCCATCGATATGCTATCCCATTTCCACTCAGAAATAAACATCGGTTGCATGAATCTAGATGGCTTCTGATGTTCAACCTTTGACTTCTGACACGTCAAACAAGAATACACAAACTCAGCAATTTCTTTCTTCATTCCAGGACACCAAAACAGCTTCCTCAAATCATGACACATCTTGGTAGCACCAGGATGAATACTTAATCCACTACGGTGTCTGATCGGTCACGATTCTCACTATGTCTTTGTCACTTTCCTGATGATAATCCAGGTATTCTGCACTGTTTAATGTCATAGTATAGTCTTTTTAATCTGTTTAAGCAAGTTTGTTTGTTTTTGCAAGTTTTATCCGTTTGTTAGTTTTCGAGTTTATTTTCCCATTTTATGCGTTGGTTTGGTTGTTCAATGGTACTTCAGATCTAGGAAATTCGTTACGCGAACCTGTGCAAGAAGTGTCGGACGTAAAGAGCAAAAGAAAGAAGAAAAGAGAAGATCAGCAGTGCAACACGGGCGCCCGTGTTGAGGAACACGACCCGTGTTGCTGGGCAGTCAAGAAAGAAGAAGTGGAGAAAGCAGTGGTGCAACACGGGCACCCGTGTTGCTTAACACGACCCGTGTTGCTGTTACTGAGCGCAAGTTGTTTCTTTGATGGATCCAGAGGACCAACACGGGCACCCGTGTTGCTTAACACGACCCGTGTTGGCTGGTTACGCAGATTTTCATGTTTTTATGATTTTCACTCAAAAAGTGATCCAGAAGGGCGTTTTGGACTTTACGACTTAAAAAGAAGGGTTTGCAATATATAGTGAGGAATTGAGAAGAGAAGGGGTATCTTGACACAACCAAAGGAATTGAATCTGAAGCAGAGCAACGTATGAGATTATTGGAGAAGAGAGATCATTCATGAGCAAGAGCAATTGAAGATCACAAATTCCCCGATTATCTGTAATGTTTAACTTTGATATTTTTGAATTTCTTTTGAACAATATGAGAAGCTAAACCCCCCAATGCTAGGGGGGTGTCCCTGATTTGGTTTGTAATGACTTTTGATATTCTGATCTGATCAACTTCATGTTTATGTTATTCAATTCAATTTTATACTGTTCTTAATGCCTTCTTTATCGGACCAATAAAGATTGTTCTGTGATTAACAAGTTGCTGGCTCGCAATTGTTAAGGTTTGTATTAAATTGAACCATAGTAGATATCACCTAGGACTAGGGATACCCTATGGTCACTATGAATTCTTGATGGAAAACAAGCTTGGTTTTATCTGTTCTCTCTAAGGACTTAGGTTTGTAGATGAAAAACCAAAGGTTTGCCCAATAAGGATTTAGGGGCAAACACTCTAAAGAGGTAGTAATTGAATACCATGAACTTGTTGAAAAGATCTCAAATAAGGATTCAGAGTTATTACAGAGCAAATTATACACCTTGCCTTGGCATTCACTCATATTAGTGAAAAAGCTTAAATTTACTTTCCGCTATTTTTATTTTAAATTTAGAATTTATAAATCAATCAAAAACACCAGTTGCCTTTTTGTTTAATTGAATAATTATAAAACTTATATTCCAACGCAGTCCTCGTGATCGATACTTGGTTTTCAACCTTTTATTACTACAGAGGCAAAATAGTACACTTGCTATTTTACCGATCAAGTTTTTGGCGCCGTTGCCTTGGCGCACTTGCAACCAAAATTTTATTTTCTGTAATTTTCATTGCTCATACTAATATTCATCTAATCTTTGTATGCGAGGTAAGGCCTCAGCTGAACTTCTTTTTGACGCAGAACCAGAAAGATTATTTCGAGCAAGACGCCGAGAAGCTAAACAAAGAGAACTGGAAGCAAAAGAAGAACCGCTGATAGTTTCAGACCCAGAAACAGAGAAGACTCATTCAATACATTCTGAGCATTCAGATTCTGAACCTGAAACTATGGCCGAAGACCCACCTCCTGTGGAAAGGCTTTTGGGTGATTATGGAGGGGCAAATGCACCTCTTGGCCGGATGACAATTGTTAACCAACCGGTCAACGTTGCCCATTTTCAGCTACATCCGGCAACAATAAGACAACTTGAAAAGAAACCATTCTCTGGAAGGATCAATGAAGATGCAAATAAGCACTTACAAAGGTTTCTTACTATGACAACATCATTGAAGATAGAGGGGCATTCTGAAGAAGCCAAGAAATTGGTGATGTTTCCATTTACATTATCAGACGATGCTGAAGAGTGGTTTTACTCTTTACCTGCTGGAAGTATCACAACTTGGCAACAAATGGAGACAACATTTCTGAATGAATATTTTCCAGCTTCTGTGTATATCCGCAAGAGATATGATATAGTTAATTTTAAACAGAAGGAAGGAGAATCACTTGGAGATGCTTACAAAAGATTCAAGCAGTTATTGGTTGCATGTCCTACTCATAACATGGATGCAACCGAGCAAATGCAGAATTTTGTGAATGGTCTTAAGCTTAAGACTAAACAACTCATTGACACAGCTGCTGGTGGTTCAACAAATTTTAAAACAGCCACTGAAATAAAGAAGATCATTGATGCTATTGCAGCAAACGAACACTTAGAGTTGTATGACCGCAGTGTAAATCAACCAGAAGGGTTAGTTGATTTGAAGTTGACAAATCAAGTTGTTAAGATGGAAGAGCAAATCGCAGCTGAAGTTGAGCGTAGAATGAAAAAAATGGCTCTTGAAAAACAAACGGTGGCTCAAGTTCAGCCGGTTCAATCGAGTCAAGTAGTGAATTGTGAAATATGTGGAGGACCTCACTTTGCCGTGCATTGTGTGGCAACAGCCCAGCAGGTGGAAGAAATTAACTTTTTGAAACAGAACAACCCTTACTCAAATACTTACAATCCAGGATGGAAGAATCATCCGAATTTCTCCTGGAAAGATCAACAAGGGAACGTTCCAAAACAAGGGGCTGCTCCTTATCAAGGTATTCCACAACAACAGCAACAATATAGGCCACCACAACAACAACCTTATCAACAGCCGTATCAGCAACCTCAACAACAATTCCAGCAACAAGGGCAAAGAAAAGCAGATTGGGAGATCGCCATTGAAAAGATGGCTGCTCAAAGCTCCCAATTTCAAGAAGAAACAAGAAGTAATTTTCGGAATACAGGAGCATCAATTAAAAATCTTGAAATTCAAATGAGTCAAATAGCACAACAATTGGCAAGCCCTCAGCAACCTGGTGCTCTGCCTAGTGCCACAGTTACAAATCCCAAAGACCATAATAATGTGAGCGCTATAGTAACTAGAAGTGGTAAAGCGAAAGAGGTTGTTGAGGAGATTGCTAAAGAAGGAGAGCCATTGCTTGAAGTAGATGTAGAAATAAAAGAGAATGAAGCACAAGTTGAAGACTTAGGTGTGTTGGAACCAACAACTAAAGGGAAGACTAGTGAACAAAAACCGGAAATCAAATTACCCTTTCCAACAAGAAATAAGAAGAAAGGACAGCACGAGAAAAACTTTCAAAAATTCTTGGAAATGTTTAAGAAACTTGAGTTGAACATTCCATTCCTGGAGGCGTTAGAACAAATGCCTACCTATGCCAAGTTCATGAAAGATATCATCTGCAAGAAAAGGACAACCGATTGTGATCCGATTATTCTAACTGAAACTTGTAGTGCTATTTTGCAGGGTATGAAGATTCCGGTGAAGAAGAAAGACCGAGGCTCTGTAGCTATTCCTTGTACTATTGGGGATAGATCATTTAAAAAGGCTCTTATTGACTTAGGAGCAAGTGTTAGCCTTATGCCGCTGTCTATCTACAAGAGATTGGGAATTGGTAAAGTTCAAGATACAAGAATGACACTCCAATTTGCCGATCATTCCGTAAAAAGACCGTACGGGATAGTAGAAGATGTGCTTGTAAAAATAGACAAGTTTGTGTTTCCAGTAGATTTTGTAATTCTAGAGATGCCAGAAGATGAAGAAATCCCGATCATTCTGGGAAGACCATTCTTAGAGACCGGGAGATGTTTGATAGACATAGAAGAGGGCACGATGACCTTGAAGGTGTATGATGAAGAGTTAAAAATTGATGTGCGAAACACCATGAAATACAAGGATGATGTGGCTACTAGTCAACATATTGAGGTGATTGATCAAATTGTTCACAATGAGAATGCTTTGAAGTCACAACAATTACCTTTAGAAAGAGTGTTGAGTTTATCAATTTTCAACGAAACTGAAGAGGTTGACGAAGAAGAGATAGAAGTGTTGAATATGATGGAGGCAAAACCTTTCTTTAAAAGTTCTCGACAAAATCGGTGGGAGGATTTAAGGCAACCATTAGTAGAGGAAAAGAAAGAAGAACCAAATAAGGGGGCTGAATTGAAACAATTACCGGAGAACCTAAAATATGTCTTCCTAGACACAGAAAGCAAATGTCCGGCTATCATAAGTTCACACCTTGAAGTTATCCAAGAGAACAAACTTGTTGAAGTTCTGAAAAAGTACAAAGGGGCCATGGGATGGTCTATTGACGATTTGAAAGGTATTAGTCCTACGGTTTGCATGCATAAAATTCTCATGGAGGACGATCACAAACCGGTAGTCCAACCTCAACAAAGGTTGAATCCAGCAATGAAGGAAGTAGTCAGAAAAGAAGTGGTGAAACTATTAGATGCGGGGATGATATACCCGATATCTGATAGTGCTTGGGTGAGTCCTGTACATGTAGTGCCGAAGAAGGGAGGAACCACGGTAATAAAAAATGAGAAAAATGAGTTAATCCCTACAAGGACAGTAACAGGATGGAGAGTTTGCATCGATTACAGAAGGCTGAATCTGGCGACAAGAAAAGACCACTTCCCGTTACCTTTCATAGACCAAATGCTAGAAAGGTTAGCGGGTCATGATTACTACTGTTTCCTCGATGGTTATTCGGGGTATAATCAAATAGCGGTCGCACCAGAAGATCAAGAAAAGACAGCTTTCACTTGCCCGCTTGGTATTTTTGCATATAGAAGGATGCCATTCGGGTTATGTAATGCTCCAGCTACTTTTCAAAGATGCATGCAAGCCATCTTTGATGATATGCTTGAAAAGCATATGGAAGTATTCATGGACGACTTCTCAGTTTTTGGTAAGTCTTTTGATAATTGTTTAACTAATCTTGCTCTTGTGTTAGAAAGATGTCAACAGACCAACTTGATCCTCAACTGGGAGAAGTGTCACTTTATGGTGCGTGAAGGTATAGTGTTGGGTCACAAAATTTCCCACAAAGGAATAGAAGTTGACCAAGCAAAAATAGAAGTCATATCAAAGCTACCGCCACCAATGAATGAGAAAGGTGTTCGAAGTTTCTTAGGGCATGCGGGTTTCTACCGCAGGTTCATAAGAGATTTTTCTAAAATAGCTAAACCCTTAACTACTTTGTTGGTTAAGGACAGGGTCTTTAATTTTGATACAGAGTGTGCCGCAGCATTTGAAACAATTAAGAAAAAACTAGTTTCGGCACCAATTGTTGTGGCCCCAGATTGGTCTCTACCTTTCTAGATCATGTGTGATGCAAGTGACATTGCAGTAGGGGCGGTTCTAGGACAACGTAGGGACAAATTGTTACATGTTATTTACTACGCTAGTCATGTTTTAAATCCTGCACAGATAAATTACGCAACAACTGAAAAAGAGTTGCTAGCTGTTGTTTATGCCTTTGATAAATTCAGGCAATATCTGTTGGGTACCAAAGTTATTGTTTACACTGACCATGCTGCTTTGAAGTATCTTTTTGCCAAACAGGATTCTAAGCCAAGGCTTCTGAGATGGATCTTACTCCTTCAGGAATTCGATGTGGAGATTCGTGATAAAAAGGGGTGTGAAAACACAGTCGCAGACCATCTTTCTCGAATGTCACCTATCGAGGAGACAGAGGAAAAACGCCCAATAAAGGATGAATTCGCAGATGAACATATCCTTGCTGTTGTTGGTGCACCTTGGTTTGCCGATTATGCAAATTATCTGGTAGGTGGGGTAATTCCAGAAGATTTTGATTCTAACCGCAAGAAAAAGTTTCTTCATGATTGCAGGTTCTACTTATGGGATGACCCCTTCCTATACAAGAAAGGGATAGATGGGTTGGTCAGACGGTGCGTACCAGAGGAGGAACAAAGGGATGTACTAAAAGCATGCCATGACTCAGACTATGGGGGACACTTTAGTGGAGATAGAACTGCTGCGAAAGTCTTACAATCTGGGTTATACTGGCCGACCTTATTTAAGGATGCTCACCATGTTGTTCGAGAATGTGACAAATGTCAAAGAACAGGTAACATCTCAAAGCGAAATCAGATGCCTCAGAATGCTATGTTGGAAGTGGAACTGTTCGACTTATGGGGGATTGATTTTATGGGACCGTTCCCCCCATCCTTCGGGAAAAATTACATCTTGGTAGCAGTTGACTACGTATCAAAGTGGGTGGAAGCTGTAGCTTTACCCACCAATGATGCGAAAGTGGTGGTGACTTTTCTCAAGCACAACATCTTCTCTAGGTTTGGAGTACCCAGGGCACTAATTAGTGATGAAGGTACTCACTTCTTAAATAAACTAATGGAGAATTTGTTAAAAAAATACAATGTGAAACACAAGATCGCCACCCCGTACCATCCCCAAACAAGTGGGCAAGTCGAGGTTTCTAACAGGCAAATCAAACAAATTCTGGAAAAAACTGTTAGTGCCTCTCGCAAAGACTGGTCGACCAAGTTAGATGACGCTCTCTGGGCATACAGAACAGCGTACAAGACCCCGATAGGTATGTCTCCGTATCAATTGGTGTATGGAAAGGCATGCCACCTACCGCTTGAACTCGAACACAAAGCGTTTTGGGCCACTAAATTCCTAAACTGTGATTTTCTGAAAGCCGGTGAAGCTCGAACAACTCAACTTCACGAACTGGAAGAATTCCGCAATCAAGCATACGAGAATGCCAAAATCTACAAGGAACAAACAAAAAGATGGCATGATCAGCGGATTCAGAAAAAGGAACTGCGGGAGGGTCAATTGGTATTGCTGTTTAATTCCAGGTTGAAACTTTTCCCTGGAAAGTTAAAGTCACGATGGTCAGGACCATTCCTAATTCACAAAGTATTCCCTCATGGAGCAATAGAATTAAAAAATCAAACCAACGGGGATACATTTAAAGTGAATGGACAGCGTGTGAAGCCGTATTATCAAGGACAAGAAAGTGGTCTGATTCACAGTGTTCGTCTTACAGGATAAGATGAACGATCGTCGAGCCAAGCGACGTTAAACGAAGCGCTTCGTGGGAGGCAACCCACGGATATTTCTAACGTATTCTCTTTGTGTTATTTTATGTGTGTTTTGTTTCTTTTTAATGTTTCAGGAAAAGCTGATCCTAGTGGTGGTCACAAGGGGAGGAAAAACAAGAAAAAAAACTGAAGAAGAAATTTGTTGGAAAAGTGGAACCAGGGGTGCAACACGGGTGGCCGTGTTGTGGAACACGGGCCGTGTTGCCCCAGGCGAAAAATGGAAAAAAAGAAGAGAGAAAGGGTGAAAACAGTGGAGCAACACGGGTGGCCGTGTTGCACAACACGGGCCGTGTTGCGTCCACTGGGAGCGAGCTGTTTTCAGAAAAAAAAAATCAACAAAATCAGTGTGGCAACACGGGTGGCCGTGTTGCGCAACACGGGCCGTGTTGCCTGTGCGTGAAAAATTTTTCAAAAATTTTTATATGGGCCCATGGACCCCACCCATCCCACCTCTTTTCCATCCAATCAGCAACGAATTTCCCTCATTTACCCCTATTTTCAATTTATTTTCTTTCTCTTTCTCTCATAAACCTCCTTCTTCAACCTCTCTCTTCCACCAAAAAACCTAAACCTCCATTACAACCCTTCCATAAAGCTCCCACCTTCTTCCTCTACACCACTCTAAACCCCTATCAACCTTCACAAAATCGTTCCACTCCTCATCCTCTCCAACCCTACGGTAGCTTTTTATCCTAATTCTTAAATTTTTCGTTTTGCAAATTTTTGTTTTTTGTAGGTACACATAATGCCACCAAAGAAAAGAACCAACACGGGTAAGCAAGTCGCCGAGGCTGCAGGCACTCGCAAAAGGCCGGTCCGCCAATCCAACCCGCATGACATTCTCTTTGAAGACCCTAAGCATCACCAAAGATATTTGAACCATGTCAAACGGAAGCTCATTCCCACCAGGTATATCTGTGAAAACACCATGAATACTCTTGGCATTAAAACTGATATTGATAGGCTATTTCATTCTGTGGGCATGCTGGAATTTATGTATATGGAGGCACCATCCTATGAACGCCTCACTCTTGAGTTTCTAAGCACCATAGAGTTTCATTTAGAAAGAAAGTGGAACGGGGCTATTAAGTATTTCTTTGGTACTCTTAAATTCCGCTTGTTTAACCAAACCCATGAGTTAACAGTAGAGGAATTAGGGGGTATCCTCAAATTGCCCATCTATGGACCAGGGGCTGTTCCGGATGAATTCCCAGGACAACAATTTTGGGGCGATATCACAGGATTGGAGGCGTATGTCGCCGCGAGTGCTAAGTCCTCATGGATTCAGAATCCATGTATTCGCTATGCCCAGAAAGGCCTTGCATACACTGTATTTGGCCGGGGTGATAGTCATGGCGTTGCGACCATGAGGGAACTCTTTTTCCTCTATGCAATGCTTCACCAGGATGTGCTTAATGCCGCCGCGTTCGTGGCTGATTTTCTGGGCAAGGTAGGTCGGGCCTCGTCGGGTGGAATTTCTGTGGGTGGTCTTATCACCCAAATTGCGGTTCATTTTGGGTACAAAGAATTATTGGACACTGACACTCCTATTGCAGGTAAAACTAAGATTGATATGGAGTCTCTTATTCATCAATCCATGATTACTATTTCCAATGGTGGCTATTGGTTGACAAGCAGAAGTGGATTCTTGTTTGAATTACCTGACCCGGCAAAAGCCATCCCGTTTAATCGTGCTAACTGGCTTTACTCTAATGTCGCTCCGGAAGGAGACGACCAAGATGTTGATTTTGATGCAGGTAATCAAGGAGACGGCGACGACCCGACTCACCATCAGTTTCCACATGAGCCCTCTCATTTTGATACTTATGGTTCAGGACCCTCTTCTATGGCTCCGAATCAATGGGAATGGGTCCAATCTGAAATTGGGCATTTGCGAACTGAGCAAACCCGGCAGGGAGAAGAGCAGACCCGTCAAGGAATAATGATCACTGATATGCACGAGATGATGCAACGCCTGATGTTGCAATTTCCACCCCCTCCTCAGTAGGTCCGGTATGTGCCTCTCATGCTTGTGCGAAAACATTGCGGACAATGTTTCGTTTAGGTGTGGGGGGAGCCTTTTATTGTTTTTCAGTATTTTCTTTTCATTTTCATTATTATTTCGTTTTTTTTTGTTATTTATTGTTTTCTGTACTTTATGTTAGTTTGTGTGTGAGCTATGACATGTCAGTGCAGGATGTTGATATTGTTAGCAGGACAAGTGATGAGAACCTGAGATAGTGAACCGAATTGCACCTCACAGTGATGAAAGGAACCCCAAAGAGTTGGTACTGTTGAGCTTAATGATCGGACGCACTTTTAAGCTTTGGACCGGACGATAGACCTGTAGAACTGATGAGGCGATAAGGTTGTACCACACAAGAAGTGTTCCTGGATCCTGTAAGCATGACCAAACACGGTGAGGATTATAAAAGGCCAAATACAAAAATCATCATGAGAGTTGTCAGGTATGTCATCGTCACTTTTGGTTTGTGTAAGTATTTGTTGGAACTTCCTATGCACATGTCTACACACTGAGGCACTTGTTTGTTTTACACTTGCTCCTTTCAAGCTAACCTTTTCACGTTATCCCTTGTTCACCCCGTTTGAGCCATACATCCTTTTGTTTGTTTGATTACATGCATGAATTAACCAATAACCCAAACACTTCCTCACCCTGCTTAGATAAGAGTTGTTATGGTTGCAAGCTGTGAAATAATTTAAGTTTGGGGTCGGTACACCGAAAGCAGAAAAGTAGGTAAGTGCAAAAGAACCAAAAAAGAAAAAAAAAAGAGAAAAAGAAATGATAAATACAAAAAGGGGCACTTACCTATAGGAGAATTTGAACTGATAATAAAAATGCGAAGGAAAAGAGATGCTCAAAGAAATACATGAGTAGTCAGTGAAGGATCTTAAGAAACGGTGCCCGACATTGGTAATTGTGAACTCCATACTAACACAGTGAGCGAGATAATAACTCTGATTCTAAGCCAAAAGCCACTAGTTCTCCCATTTTTTTATTGATCCCACCTTGTCCCTTAGCCCCGTTACAACCGTAAAAGACCTCAAAAAGTGTGTTTCTTGTGCGTAGGAGATGAAGATAAATGTTATACAAACCTATGAGCTGACTTGGCATGCCTTGATCTTTGAGTGAAAACACTTTAACCCGAGAGTTTTGGTGAGAGTGTGAATAAGCTTACAGGTAAAGAAACATCTCATTGTGGAAGTAGGGCTGAATCGCTAAATTCAGGGAAGAAGGAATCAATTGAAAGGCCAACAAAAAGAAAGTTGCGAAAGATCTCAGCAGTACTGTGGTACGATATCTGCGGATAAATTGGGGGATCCCTGCTAGTTTCTCGAGCATCACTTGAGGACAAGCAATGAAGTAAGTTTGGGGTTGTGATCGGTCACGATTCTCACTATGTCTTTGTCACTTTCCTGATGATAATCCAGGTATTCTGCACTGTTTAATGTCATAGTATAGTCTTTTTAATCTGTTTAAGCAAGTTTGTTTGTTTTTGCAAGTTTTATCTGTTTGTTAGTTTTCGAGTTTATTTTCCCATTTTATGCGTTGGTTTGGTTGTTCAATGGTACTTCAGATCTAGGAAATTCGTTACGCGAACCTGTGCAAGAAGTGTCGGACGTAAAGAGCAAAAGAAAGAAGAAAAGAGAAGATCAGCAGTGCAACACGGGCGCCCGTGTTGGGGAACACGACCCGTGTTGCTGGGCAGTCAAGAAAGAAGAAGTGGAGAAAGCAGTGGTGCAACACGGGCACCCGTGTTGCTTAACACGACCCGTGTTGCTGTTACTGAGCGCAAGTTGTTTCTTTGATGGATCCAGAGGACCAACACGGGCACCCGTGTTGCTTAACACGACCCGTGTTGGCTGGTTACGCAGATTTTCATGTTTTTATGATTTTCACTCAAAAAGTGATCCAGAAGGGCGTTTTGGACTTTACGACTTAAAAAAAGGGTTTGCAATATATAGTGAGGAATTGAGAAGAGAAGGGGTATCTTGACACAACCAAAGGAATTGAATCTGAAGCAGAGCAACGTATGAGATTATTGGAGAAAAGAGATCATTCATGAGCAAGAGCAATTGAAGATCACAAATTCCCCGATTATCTGTAATGTTTAACTTTGATATTTTTGAATTTCTTTTGAACAATATGAGAAGCTAAACCCCCCAATGCTAGGGGGGTGTCCCTGATTTGGTTTGTAATGACTTTTGATATTCTGATCTGATCAACTTCATGTTTATGTTATTCAATTCAATTTTATACTGTTCTTAATGCCTTCTTTATCGGACCAATAAAGATTGTTCTGTGATTAACAAGTTGCTGGCTCGCAATTGTTAAGGTTTGTATTAAATTGAACCATAGTAGATATCACCTAGGACTAGGGATACCCTATGGTCACTATGAATTCTTGATGGAAAACAAGCTTGGTTTTATCTGTTCTCTCTAAGGACTTAGGTTTGTAGATGAAAAACCAAAGGTTTGCCCAATAAGGATTTAGGGGCAAACACTCTAAAGAGGTAGTAATTGAATACCATGAACTTGTTGAAAAGATCTCAAATAAGGATTCAGAGTTATTACAGAGCAAATTATACACCTTGCCTTGGCATTCACTCATATTAGTGAAAAAGCTTAAATTTACTTTCCGCTATTTTTATTTTAAATTTAGAATTTATAAATCAATCAAAAACACCAGTTGCCTTTTTGTTTAATTGAATAATTATAAAACTTATATTCCAACGCAGTCCTCGTGATCGATACTTGGTTTTCAACCTTTTATTACTACAGAGGCAAAATAGTACACTTGCTATTTTACCGATCAGTGTCCTTCTTCTAAAATACTTCTTCGAAGTTCAGCAACATCAGGAACACAAACTCTGTCACCAAACCTCAGTATACCATTCTCGTCAACTCTGAATTCACCACTCTTGCCTTGGTTAATCAAAGTCAACTTGTCGACTAATTCGACATCAGCCTTCTGACCCTCTCTGATCTCTTCAAGAATACCACTAGTCAGCTTCAGCATACCCAACTTAACACTAGTAGGAGTACCTTCACATGCCAAACTCAAGTCTCTGAATTGTTCAATCAAATCCAATTCCTTCACCATTAGCATAGACATATGCAAAGTCTTCCTACTTAAAGCATCAGCAACCACGTTCGCCTTACCCAGATGGTAATTCAAACTAAAATCATAGTCTTTAAGGAATTCCAACCACCTTCTTTGCCTCATATTCAGTTCTTTCTGGTCAAGGAGATATATCAGACTCTTATGATCACTGAACACCTCAAATCTCGACCCATACAAATAATGTCGCCACAACTTCAAGAAAAAAACCACCGCTGCCAATTCTAAATCATGAGTCGGATAATTCCTTTCATGCACTTTGAGTTGTCTCAATGCATACGCAACCACTTATTGATTTTGCATCAATACACCACCCAGACCCATCAACGAAGCATCAGAATAAACCACAAATGATTCTGTCAGATTCGGCAAAATCAAAATAGGAGCACTAGTCAACCTCTTCTTCAGCTCTTGGAATCCTTCCTCACACTTTACATCCCAAATAAAAGTCTGGCCCTTCCTGGTTAGTTTAGTTAACGGCAATGCTAACTTTGAAAATCCTTCAATGAACTTCCTGTAATAACCTGCAAGACCAAGAAAACTACGGATTTCGGAAACTGACTTTGGAGCTTCCAACTGAGACACAGCTTCTACCTTCGTAGGATCAACAACAATACCATTCTTAGAAATTACGTGTCCTAGAAAACTGACTTCCTCTAACCAAAATTCACACTTCGACAATTTGGCAAAAAGTTGCTTCTCTTTTAACAGCTTCAACACGATTCTGAGATGTTCCGCACGTTCTTCCTCACTCTTAGAATATATTAGGATATCATCTATAAACACCACTATGAACTTATCGAGATAAGGATGAAATATCCTATTCATATACTCCATAAATACACTAGGTGCATTAGTAACCCCAAACGGCATTACCGAATACTCATAATGCCCATACCTTATTCTGAAAGCAGTCTTCTGAATATCATCGTCTTTCACACGAATCGGGTGATACCCAGACCTCAGATCAATCTTATTAAACACACATGCTCCAACCAGTTGATCCATCAAATCATCAATTATCGGCAAAGGATACCGATTCTTGATAGTAACCTTGTTCAATTGTCTGTAATCCACACACAACCTCATTGAACCCTCTTTCTTCTTCACTAGCAACACAGGCGCACCCCATGGAGAAACACTAGGACGGATGAATTTCTTCTCAAGTAACTCTTCTAACTGCTTCTTCAGTTCAGTCAACTCAGATGGCGACATACGATACGGTGCCATCGACACTGGACTAGCTCCCGGAATCAATTCAATGGAAAACTCTACTTCTCTTTCTGGTGGTAATTCATTCACTTCTTTCGGAAAAACTTCTGGAAAATCACATACCACTGGTAGTTCGCTACTCACTACTCTTTCCTTCGAATTCGCCAATGCAAACAACATGAACACCGTTGCACCATTCTTGATAGCTTCATCCACCTGTCTAGCTGTCATCTCCAGATCATCAGAATTAACTTCTTCAGGAAAGATTACTGTCTTCGAAAGACAGTTGATGTGAACACGGTTAAGTTCTAACCAGTTCATCCCCAGGATTACATCGAGTTGTTTCAACGGAAGGCACACTAAGTCCATCCCGAATTCTCTACCAAAAATGTCAACCGGACAATTCAAGCATGCAGACGAAGTAGTTACTGAACCCGACGGTGGAGTATCAATAACCATACTTCCATTTATTTTGGATATTTCCAAATTCAACCTTTTAGCATAATCCAAAGAAATAAAAGAATGAGTTGCTCCAGTATCAATAATCGCAACTAAAGGTGTGCCATGAATAAAACACGTACCTTTAATTAGTCTATCCTCCGGAGTGGTCTCTGATCCAGACAAAGCAAAAACCTTTCCTCCTGCTTGGTTCTTCTTCGGTTTAGGACACTGTGGGCTAATGTGACCCTCTTCACCACAATTGTAACAAGTCACAACCTTCTTCTTACAATCAGTGGCAACATGACCCACTTCTTCACACTTGAAGCACTTCTTCTGGTTCAGTTTGCACTCATTCCTACGGTGCCCGACCTCACCACAGTTATAGCACCTGACAAAAGCATTGGAGTCTCCCCCACTAGGCTTCTTCCAACCTCCAGTCTTGGGATTACCTCTACCATATGGCTTACCCTTATCCATAGGCTTCTTCCCTTTTCTGTCAACTAACTCGTGAGAGTGAGATGACTTCAGCTTGAGATTATCTTCCTCGAAGATCCTACTACAGTCCACCAAGTCTATAAATCTCCGGATCCTCTGATATCTGATACCTTGCTTAATCTCATCACGGAGACCGTTCTCGAACTTGACGCATTTCGAGAATTCACTAGCTTCATCGTTGTTGTAGTGAACGTAGTACTTCGCCAACTCAACGAACTTCGAAGCATACTCTGGTACTGTCATGTTACCTTGAACTAGTTCCAGAAATTCAATTTCCTTTCGACCTCGTACGTCTTCAGGAAAGTACCTTCTCAAAAACTCTCTCTTGAACACAGCCCAAGAAATAGCCACACCATCAGCTTCCAGTTCAGTCCTGGTAGTCATCCACCAGTCGTCAGCCTCTTTAGACAACATATGAGTACCATATCTCACCTTCAGATCCTCAGCACAATTGATGACTCTGAAGATTCTCTCGATCTCCTTAAGCCATTTTTGAGCACCTTCAGGATCATGCGTGCCCTTGAACAATGGAGGATTATTCCTCTGAAAACTGTTCAGCTGCCTGTCAGCACCAATCGCAGCTCCATTGGCATTTCCTCCCAGCACACCAGCAATCATGCCCAGAGCCTCAGCGATAGCATCGTCGTTTCTTCCTCCTCTTTCAGCCATTGTTCTGCTTAAATCACAACCAATTTAATCAGAACAGATTTATCAACAGTTAACTCTTACTAGTCGCATACACAAGAAAACAAAACTAACACTAAGACTCTGGTCATAACGACCGACTATGCTCTGATACCACTATTGTAACACCACTTACTAACCCCGCGGCAATTTAAACAAGTATTCAGAGTACATGAAATAAGGGTGCCACAATTGATAATAAATAAACATCATTTCGTCATGTCATGCGTTCACTGAGGTAATCATCATTAATTAAAAACGGTTCATGTTAACACAGCGGAAATTAAATCAAGCGGACTAAGTTTAACATTTTTAAAACTTATCCTTCAAAACATCAAAACATAACTAGAGTCATAAAACATAAACTCTAAACATCGCGTCCCCAGTGTTACAACTATCAGAGCATGACACCTGACGCTAACTAAGACACTGACTCATGAGCTAGTCCTCACCGAGTCGAACAGCCGCTATCCTCAATCTGAAAATGACAACATGTAAGGGTGAGTCTCATCATAATTAACAAATGTTATAAGGTTATAAAGCAATAACACATCACAGTTGCATCGTTCACCCAATTGTTTCATAAACAGACATTCAAAACAAGTCACACCACCACAAATAACAACCAACACATCATCAACATTTACAACACTAGAATACATCCAATCATGTTATAAAATTATGCATATGTATGAACTAACATTATGCATGTGGTACCAACATCATCAAATGGGAATAACCCATGACAGATCCAACATCATCAAGATACTGCCCTGCCAGCACAGATTCCACACAATGGGAATCATGCCCTTCACTGATCCAACACATCATCATGGATACAGTATCATCAATGGACATGAATGAATGCAACATATACAACATACTTATACCATCATCATCAACATCATCAATATCATCATCATCATCATCGAGTATGTTCATATATATTAGCATCATTCAATTACAATTCCATCATCATATAGAAAACATACACGTATTTGCACCAATCATCATCATCAATAAGATATAGCATACATGTACTTTCATCATACTAAAACCAGTCAATCATCATCATATAGATTATTTTATAAGGTTCGTTTAGCTTGAAACGACACATCAAACGGACCAACAGTTAAAAAGTTATGCACTGTTAAACTTTTTAAGATGTCCTAAACATCAACAGCACGCGGCGCCATCTTGGTTCGCGGCGCGAACTGAGCGTCTAAAACATCCTTAGCTCTCTGCCAAGCTATTCGCGGCGCAACATCTGCACGTGGCGCGAAGCGAGAAAAAGTTACGCCTTCGCGGCGCCAACACGGGTACGCGGCGCGACTAGTGCGTATCACAACTTCCAGGCATTCTGCCCATCTGTTCGCGGCGCAACCTATGCTTCAGAATCAAGGTGAATGGAATGATTGAGATTTGATTTTCAATCATTCATAAATCTCTAAATTTTCTCAATCTTCTTCAATTATTTGCTTAGTTCACCAATACTCAATCTCTGATTGATTGTGACTGAGAAATCAAGCTTATTGCACCTCCTTCCAATTATTTGATTTTTAGTTGATTTATTTTGATTTAACTTGAACTTAAGTGGATAAAAATTCAAAATAAATAAAATAAATATTGAAAAAAGTATGGATGGGCCTAGAGGTCGTGGACCAGATTAGAAACACATTCCAAGCATAAAAATATAGGCCCATTTAGAAGAAAATCAATTTTGATCAATATTCACTTTATGCATTTTCTCAAAAAGCACCCAACTTGTGCAAGTCATAACTCATTCAATATTTATCACATGAATATGATCTAGTACTTTTTGGAAAGCCCAAGATGTCCTCTACAAGCCACTTTGGAACATATTTTTCATTTGGAGGTTTTATCTTGATGATATTGCTCCTGACGAAAAATAGCTTTTTGCGATTTTCTAGAAGGACCAGTAATGTTTTGACTTATATCTCATATGCGGAAGCATTTCTTGACCTTGGGCCCAACATCAAAGTTGTAGAGAATCGAATTTCCTTGAGAATGAGCTTTGGTTGGAGAATTTCTGAGAAAGTATGAGAGAGATACGATCAGTCAAAGTTGGGTTGACTTTCTCCTAGAAACCCTAAATTAGAAACTTAGGTTTTTGATGATTTTGGAGCTTTTCTTGACGAATCATGATCAATACTTGACGAATGTGACTTCAAAATATTGATGTTTGACCAAAAATCAGAAGTTTTGACTGTGATTTGACCGTAGTTGACTTTTAGGTCAAACTGGTCGACTGTTGATCTTTTGAACTGTTGACCGAGCAATCTTATGAATCAGAGTTTGAAACTTGGCAAGAGGATATTGTGAGGCATATGGGAGGCCTTGAAGTTCACTTGAGGTATTAGAAGTTGATTTTCCTTGGAGAGAAGCAAAACCCTAGTTGTGAAGCCTTTGATTAGGAGAATGTGTACTCAATTGAGTCTTGAGCTTTTGATGCTTGCATCAAAATACGGTGGGCAAATTTTGGGGTATGACACTGTTCATAAAGAATTCCATCAGATAAGTAGATCCAAGTGTTTCGCCAAACGTGATCTGGTCTATTCATCGAAGCTGATAACAACATAGTAACAAAAAGCTTTCACAAAAATATTCCAAAACCCCAATTATACGCCTCTTTAATAGCTTCAATGAACTCTTTGTCCTCTTGTAGAAACCCCATTGCAAAGCATGCCTCTCGGAAACTTTTATGCTTAATCCCCTTAACAGTTAACAAAATCCTCATATAATACAATTCACCAGTTGTCGGAGGAACCCAAATTAACCAACCAATTGTTTAACCTCTCTTCCTCGGTTCCCAAGTTCTTGTTTTATTAATATAAACAAATTTGGATACAAATTGGCCATGTGTCAAAGACTTTGCTTCCTCATATTCATTATTGGCAACAAACCATGAAGTAAACATTGATTCAGTCACATTTGCTTTAAGTAAGACATTTACAATTTGTTCGAAATCTTTGTAGTACACTGGATTTTCTCCTTCCAAGTGAAAAAATAATCTTTCAACAGCTGGCTTCCTTCCATGAATAGAATAAGAAAATATCCTCCAACATGCTTCACTTGGAGACACGTATCTAAAATCAAGGTATTGTTTGATTTCATCGACATGACCCTCTTTTGTGTTTATACCCCAAAATTTGCCCGCATCTTTTTTCAGAAAGTAGGCAACAGACTTGTGTCTAAAAATTGAGAGTTTCATATAATCTTGGATTTTATTTCATAAATATCCTGATTTTATGAATACTCGGTTTTCAGAATTTTTCTTATACGGTATTTTGGTTCGCTGTTGAATTTATTCTTACGCAAACGCCAATTACTGTTTATCATTTCACACACGCTGTTTATTTGAGATTTATTTGCAGATAAATAGTACTGACGCAATTGGTACAGAATTAAATCTATTTGCAGGCGCAGAGTCCGGGGATTCAGACTGTACTGGTAACAAGTAAATTATTATTAGTTTTTGTTTCCCACTAATTTTTGTACTGTATTCTATTATTTTCAAAAAAATCTTTTCCTTTCTTTTCAAATCTCTTTCTTTCAAAATCAAATCCTAACTTTATTCTATACATCTCCCTTTTCAAACCCTACCATACACTTTCTTTCAAATCCTACTACCACTAAAATTTTCCTTTTTTGTACGGAATCACTTCATTCCCCAACGTCTCTATCCTTCTTTTCACTCTATAAATACATCTCATTTTTTCCATAAAATCTCACATCAAATTCTAACTCATCTCTCAAATTTCTACTTCATATTCATTCTCTCTTCTTCCCCGGCAAGAATGGCGAAGCGGATGGATACGTGTTTTCTTATGGTCATCACCGTCGTGGTGGTAATCATGTCCTTCTTCTGTCTGCATAGTCCTGAAAAATGCAGACCAGGGTTGTTTGCACTCCCAATCATATATATGTTATTATTTATAGCATGGGTTATTAATCGTCATTCTTAAAGTTTGTCGTATCTTTTGTTTTCAAATAATGTACCGTTTACTCGTCGTACTGTTCATTATATTATGTAATATTTATACTGTCAGTATTAAATGTCGTACTATTTGCCGTACTGTAGTTTAATTATTAAGATAATATTTTGTGTGTTTTCTGCCAGTTAAATATTTATTTTTCTGTGCATTAAATGTTTTTCAGGGTTATTATCGGTAATTTCGTTCGCATACAGTATATTTTACTTATTTATCATGTCTGTATTTTTCTAACAACTCATGTAAATAAATTTTCACCATTAACATAACAAAAAAAAACAAAGAAAAAATTAAATTTGACTGTTGAATTTTCACTTTAACTGCTACGTTAATGCCTGAACAGTCAGTTGACAGTCAAACCCGCTGACAGTGCAATTCTCTGTGTTTTGTACCATCAATCAAATCAATCTTTTGCATTTCAAAATTCCAAGATTTTTGTTCTAGAAGTCTTCTGAATATCACATGATTAGCAGAGACTCAGCACTGCACAAAAATCAGGTACGCTTAACTGTCTCCTACACGAACAGTCCCTAACTAGGGTTTTTGTTTTTTTCAGGAGAACAAGTTTTTTGAGACCTCAAATGGATTTCATGGACTTCCATATATCTCAAAGTACCACCATACAAATTTTCAAACTTCAATTCGCTCAGACGCACAGTCAGCAGCTCAAACAGTCAACAAACGACCAGTTTGACCGAAAAGTCAACAGACAGTAAAAAAATGAAATTTTTTGTCAACATCCATATTTTGTCAAAAGATTCATCATTTGATCATTGGTTGATCATAATTCATCAAGGAAAGATCAAAAATCAGCAAAACCCTAAGTTTCAAAATTAGGGTTTTCTCCTAAAAAGTCAACTAAACTTTGACCGGCCATAACTCTCTCCTCGTTCATTCAAAAAATTCCAACCAAAGCTTGTTTTGAAGGAAATTCAATTATCTTTCAAATGAAATTGGTCCCATGGTCATTGGATTCACCATTTGAAAAATATGAGCTTAGACATTACAGGTCATTTTCAAAGTCAACAAAAAGTGGTTTTTTGTCAAAGGCCATAACATCAAGATAACTTCTCCAAATGAAAAAAAGTTTCCAAAGTGGCTTGTAGAGGACATCTTGAGGTTTCTAAAAAGTACAAGAACTCCTTCATATGATAAAAATTGAGGGATTTATGCCTTGTTAAAGTTGGCTATTTTTTGGGAAAATGCATGAAATCAACATTGATCAAAAGTGTTTTTTTTCCAAAAGGGACCAAGTTTCCATGATTCAAACATGCTTCTAACAATGCTAAGGGCCTCCCACGACCAACCCAAGGCCCATAACATTTTTATTTCTTTTTTGATTTAATTTTATTACATTTAAAATTAAATTGAAAAAGAAATGATAAAGGATAATGTTATTTTGCTTTGATCTTAAGCTAAGGCCACCAAAATGGATTCAACTCTGCCACAAGGAGCTGGTACAGCAGGCCTAGAGCAAGAGAGTGGAAAAATCAAGCCATGGTTGCTTGAATTCAAAGCTTGATATATTATAAAATTCAAAAATTCAACAAAATCATCAATGCATGTTAGCTTAATTTTTAAGTCCCTCCATGGCCCATAAATGAAGAGGAATGCTTCAGCAACAAGGGAGACACGAAAATCCACCAAAGATATAGCCAAGAAACTCACAAAAAACTCCAAAAATATCACATATTTTCAACTTTTTTCGTTTTCTTTGTATAAGCTCATATCAATCCAAAATAATCACTTCAATCTCCTCCTGGGCTAATATAGAGTAGGTTCATACCAATGGCCTCTATTATTTGTACTTAGAACGTGCATAATAATATCTCCATATTCCATTGAATTTTTGATTTGTGGTATCTCATGCTATAATCCATTTCAATGTAATATAACGAGTTCTATGAGTTCCTAACATGAAATAAAGAAGATCCAACGTGATACATGTGAGCTTTAAGCCTTGTAACATCACGTGCCATTTTTGAAGCTCTAAGCTTCAATCTCTTCGTTTTGGTACTTGCACGCGTTCTCATGAAGAACTAATACCACCAATGAACTCAAAACATGCTAATTAGTTAATCTGGGTGCTTAGTTGCTTGTCTCAGGTTGTCTTTTGCAGGTTTTAAAAAGCATGGAAAAAAGAAGCAAAATCCGCAGGTAAAGTCGTAGCTGTTTCTGAAGCAAAATCCGCAGGAAATAGGTTAGGGATGATGAATAGTGCATGTGGAAAGTTTGACTTGCACACGTGGCAATTTCTCTCCATCCTATTCGCTGGTCAACTTCACGTGGGCCCCATCTGAAACTTTTAAAGGCTGACCAATCCAATGATACACTTTCATCTATGTACACCATGTGTCTTACAATCTGAACCACTAGATTAATCTGGCAATATATCCAATGCATCAAAATGCACCACCATATCATAGACCTTCAAATTAACCACATAGGATCACAGCTTTATTTCATTTTCTATTTTTATTTAATTTAACTTCCAAAATTAATTTAAATAGTTTCAAAAATCAGAAAAATATAATAAAAATATTTTTAGGCTTATAAAATAATCTATTATTTTTTTGACATAAAAATATTTTATTTTTCTTAATAATTAAAATATTTTGTTTAATTAATTAGTATATATTTATATATTTGCTTTTTAATTATTTCAACCAATCAAAAAAATCATAAAAAATTTGTTCTTTATATTAAATTTAGTTTATATATTTTAGACTAATTTTGTACATATTTAGAATATTTTTTTCTTTAAGTTTTAATTATTTGTGTAATTATTTGCATAATTATATGATTATTTAACTTAATAATTTCAAAACAACTTTCAAAAATTCCAAAAAAAATAGCTTTATTTTAAAATTAATTAATAAGCATTTTGAATATATTTTAGACTTAATTTTTAGGTTTAAATTTTATTTCCACCTTTTTCTCATTTTAATTAAATTAATCATGCATTAATTATAATTAAAATCAATCATACAAAAATCCAAAAATATTTCTTTTATCTTATTGCAATTTAAATTCCTAGATAAGTGTATAGGTTGTCAAATTCATGTAAATAGCGTAGTTTACATTTCTCGCACAATCGATGTAATAGCGTAGATTTACTTTCCGCATTTTACATTCCCGCATTTTAATTTCTGTACATATAAAACTGCGTGTATGTCAAAGATAAAAAAATTGAAGCGTTAGGTCACTAACTTCAAAGATAAAATATCTGAATCAAAACACAATCACACCTGCACCTCTTAGGGTAATCCCTCTTTTACTCTTTTCAAAAACAAAATCAAATTCTACTGTTTCAAATGCAAAATCGAACTTTTGTTTACATCCGGTAAAAGGAGAATTTTCTAAAGGAAATAGGAAAAGACCTGATAAACTTAGGGTAGACCTCCTAATTGCTTGCTCAAATCAAACAAACAAATGTCTCATATACTGTTGTTTTATAAAACTTTCAAAAAAGACAATACTTGGTATATATCCAAACAAGGATCATTACGAAGTTAACGTTCTTTTTTTCAAAATATCTTTCGAAAGATAAAACACTTTGTATACATCCGCACAAGGATCATTACAAAGTCAATTCACAAAATGAATTTTAAGACCACATACAAGCATTTTAAGGCAAGACAAATGATTTAAACAAGTGAGCTAAGCAATTAAGAGCCCATGGATAACCATGGATACAAAGGGTGCTAACACCTTCCCTTTGTATAACCTACCCCCTTACCCAAAATCTCTTAAAGGTCTTTTTCTATTTCTTTTATAAACCTTTCCTTAATTGGATAAAATAAAAGTCGGTGGCGACTCTCTGATTTTCAAAAACACAAAAGCAAAAAAAAGAAGAGTGTCAGTTCGTATATCTCTCCACGAGAGGTATGGTAAAAAACCGAGGGCGACATTATGCTATCAGTTGGAGCAATGAAAGCAGATATTTGGTCAAAACCCTTGTTGATGTACTTGAAGAGATATTTGATTGAAGTACTCTGATTGCACCATTCCATATTTATGTGTGCCTCATACTTCATTAGTAAACTTGGATTGTGTGGAACAACATGGCCGCTATGAAATTTTATTCCATTCTTTTAAATTGTATAACCATTATCTCTCCTTCTATAAACAGGATATCCATCTTTATCAACAATGGTCACATCTTGAAACTTCTTTGGAAAAAACTTGGAACACTTGTCATTTTTCATGCATGGACATTTTGGGTTTGCATTCCCACAAGGTTCGTGTATCATGTGGTTCTTCATCAAATTTTATAACCTTGGTTGTTTCAATGGGTCTGGAACCTCGGCTGAAATAATTTTATCTATATCGTCTAGTGTCGGATATTTATTTGATGGATGCAAGAAAATAAGAATGTGTGCATGTGGCAATACTCGCTTTTGAAATTCTATTGTGTACATATCTGAAATAAAAATATTTTCAAAATAAAGTTTTGCATTGTAATTAGTAAGTATGAAAAGACTACAAGTATTAATGACTTACAAGCAAGGACTTTGCCTAAGAACCCTTTCTTTGTGACGTCAGACAAAAGGCTATCAAACTTCATTTTGAAAAGCCTAGAAATGATGTCAAGTCTATCATGTGGTTTCAAGTTGAGTGGATTCAAAGCTCTTTGAATTTCTGGCCAATTAGGGTTGCATGTGAATGTAATAAATAGGTCAGGAAATCCCACCTTACTGCAAATAGCCATTCCGTCATAGTACAGCTGATCCATAAATCTTTGACTACCTACATATGTTGAGGGTAAGATAACTCTTTTACCGGTACTTGACCCTGGTGTTTGAGTTTCATCTCCTTCTGGATTGAGATTGTTATACTTTGACACTCTAAGTTTAGATTGGTTGTTTCTGAGCCATTTCAACCTCTCCCCTTCAAGCATCGTGTACCCATCAACCCAAAATTGCTGGAACAATCTCCGTGACGCCAAAAGAGTTTTACCCTCTGCTAACCGAGTTTGAATCCGAAATGCAAGCCATTCTCGAATTGTCAATCTATATCTTGGATTATCATCAAATATGTCAAGATCTCTGTGGGCAACATTTGGTCTATAACCATCTTCTCCATATGGAAAGATCAATGGATAATGGAAAGCAAGATAGCTTGCATGAAACTCATCAATGCGTTTAAGTTTCCCACCCTGTTTTTGCATAATGATGTCTCTTTCTTCAGCTGTGTCAATGTCCCCAACGATTAAAGCAGCCACCTCAGAAACCGTTGGTTGGTTGTACACTCTTCCATCTGTTGTTCTATTTTCTATTAATCGGAGTTTCAAATTGTGAACATTTCCCTGATTAAGTCTCTGTCTTTCCATTAAGAAACTTTTGGCATGTACGTTATGTGTATACAACATGTCACAAAGTCTTTTTACAATATCTTCATCAATCTTGTCTTTGTTACTACCAGCAAACAAAGAAACTCATTAGAGTTGTTTTTATTAAGAAATAAGAACAATATAATAGGTGTGGACAATATTTATTGCTTACCGTAGGCCTTCCATTCTATTTGTAACTTCATTCTTCGTGTCATAAATATAGAGCTGAGCAAATTTTGGCCATTGTCCTTCGGGTGGCAATAAACTCCCTATTTGGTGGCAAAATTGACCTTGGATGCGTATCGTTGGTGGGCCACGACCATTGTTGAATTTGTTGTCTATCTTGGCACCAGAAGTAAATGCAAACATCATGTTGTATGTTCGCAATTGTGACTGAAAACTTCTAGCATCTTTGGAATGTTTATCAAAGAGTAGGTGTGCTAAAAGTAGTGGAGGTTGTTTTAAGAATGGAAGTTCTATCTTGCCATTTCCATAACACAAGGTGTATTTGGGGTTTGCAGAATGTTTGTGTTTGTCCTTCCTTTCTTGGTACCACATTAAAGCATTGCAATGTCTACACTCAATTAATGCATCACCCAAATCGTCATACTCTATGACCAAAACAGCATTGAAATCATGATCATAATAAATTGTTGTACAAAAGTAGTTGTAAGGAAAGATGTCATGTTGGAAGTTATGTTTATTGTTATACCTTCAGTGTTGCATTCAGGTTGGTTAGCAGTTGAAAATGGTGGACAAAAGTAGTCGTCTTTGAGGCTTTCGTCGTCTGATGAATCTGGCACTGTTATTAAAAAATTTACGTTTAATAAACTCAATGTCGGATCACGTATGTTACCAGACAAAGAACGTCATTGTATGACCACAATATTAAGAACTGAAAAGGGCATGAAACATGATTCAAAACGCATTTTTATACCGCCATCATCGAAATTAAACGTAACATATATAACTAAGAAGCAATGAGTAGGGATGAAAGGTATAAGTAGCCATAAATACCTAAGAAAGGATTGTAACACCCTTCTAAACCCTGCAGAAATTAATAAAATAATTCAGTGTAAAACATGAAAACAAGGGTGCCACAGTTCAATTTAAAACAAATTATCATAAATCAATTGTCATGCTTCACTTAGGGACAAAACCATCAATTTAACAAAATCATGTTTCTACACAGCGGAACATTAATTAACAGATAAGCATAATATCATCTATGCAATATCTCACAAAATTAATCCGATAACAACAAAATAGAGTATCATCATAAACTCTAAACTAGCGTTCCACCAGTGTTACAATATCAGAGCATGACACTGACGCTGTACTAAACAAACTGACTCATGAGCTAATCCTCACCGAGCCAAAAGCCGCTATCCTCAATCTGAAAATATCAACAGTAAGGGTGAGTCTCATTCAAATTAACAAATGTTATTGAATCATAAATAATAACACCTCATAGTTACATCATTCACCCGATTGTTTCATAAACAGACATTCAGACAAGTTTCATCATCACAAAACAATCAACCAACACATCATCGAGATTTATAACACTGGAATATATCCAATCATGTTATAAAAGTCATGCATATGAATGCAACTGACACTATGCATGTGGTACCAACATCATCAAATGGGAATAACCCATGACCGATCCAACATCATCAAGATACGGCCCTGCCAGCACAGATTCCACACAATGGGAATCATGCCCTTCACTGATCCAACACATCATCATGGATACAGCATCTTCAATGAATATGAATGAATGCAAACATACATGAACATACTTATACCATCGTCAAGTCTAATGAGTAACATCTTCAAATACTCATTTCATCATCATCATCATCAACATCATCATCAAAGTATGTTTATATACATTAGCATCATTCAAATACAATCATCATCATCATCCTCATTAAAGAACATACATGTGTCCATATCAATCATCATCATCAATAAGAAAGAACATACATGTATCCACATCATTCCAAAACAAAGCAATCATCATCATACAATTCTCAACAAATCATCACATCATAATGTTTTTCAAAACGACATCTTATATTATCACATTTCATCATATATGTCAATAATACATCATCCATCCAACAGACAAGATATTCTCATCATCACGAAACTATCTCATAAGCTTCATCATACCAACAAACAAATCATCACATAATAATGTCTTAAACATAGCTTGTGTCGTTACATCTCATCATATATGTCCACAACACAACATTCATCAAAACAAGCAAAGTCGTGATTTTAAAAATAATCTCAAGCTACTAATCATTTCATCATCCTAACATAAATAATACTTCATAAGCTTCGTCCTGCTCGAAATGGCACTTAAAACAGGCCAACGGTTTGAAAGTTATGCATCTTTACATTTTTCAAAGAAAACAATTATCGCTACAGCACGCGGCGCCACACAGAGTCTGCAACGCGCAACGAATAGAAAACACGCCTTCGCGGCGCAAACAAAGGTTCGTGGTGCGAAACGAGAAAAGAACTACGCCTTCGCGGTGCACACCTACCTTCGCGGCGCGAACTGGCAAAAATCAGAGATCTCAATCGCAATTGACAGCATACGAACCTGAATCCCAAATTCCTCAACCTCGACCAAATCGATTCAAGTTGATCAAACACCACAAAACAGCCACACAACATATATCATACACACATATAACATATATTATGCATCATCAAACATCATACAACACCAAATTCATGGAATTCATCAAAACGGATAATTATCAACAAACATCCCCAAAATCCCAACTCTATCATACGACTCAGTTGACATGAAATAATATATCTATATCAGTCCTATTATCCATAACCCGATAATAGATGTTAATCGGAAGAGTCCTCCCTTACCTTAGCCAAGAATCTGGACTTTTCCTCTTCTTCTCCATCAAACCCGTAAGCCTCTTTTCTTCACTTTCAGCAAGAATTCCCAATCTTCAAACTCGCTTATCTTCCTCATCGAGAACGTCCCTGATACGATTTAATATATCAAATCGATGGAAATTTCGTGTAGAATCCGAATCTTCGAGAATTACCTGATTTGGAGTTACGAGCAGAGAGTTATGACCCATTTTGTGAGGGCTGCACCATGAATACGAAAATCTCTTTTCTCCATGAATTCTCCTTCTCTCCCTCCTAGGTTTTCCTTCTCTATTTTCCAATTTTCTTCTTTTTCTTATTTTATGAAAAATAAAGCAAAATAAATTTAGTAATAAGGCCTATCAATTACACCCCCTCCATTACTAACCACAACTTGGCCCAATAGCTTATTTTACACAATTTCCAACTTAATTCCAATTAAAAATACCAATAATCCAAGAAATTAATTTAAACTCCCATTAAATTAATAAATGTAAAATATGGGGTGTTACAAGGATCATAGTCAGAATCATCATCGTCACCACTTTCGTAATCCAAGTTAACGGTTGGTTTAAATACATTGGTTGCCTCGGGGGTTGTTGTAATTTGTGAAGTTGATCCAGAATGATAGGATGGATAATGGTGTTCTACCATTCTGAAGATCATGAAAAATTAATAAACAAAGTATGCAAATTAATGTATATATTAATCGGAGTCAGCTAAAAACTGTTACCTAGGAGAAATGGAAAGTTGATTCTCCATTGACAACTTTGGTGTGGTGAATTGAGCTTGATCGTTTCGCAATAGGTTGTAGGCTCTATCTGGGAATCCAAGAACCTTTTTAGGGCGACCCCTTCCATGTTTGAGTGATTGAGTTGGGGTTAAATATGCTTGTGTTGTGTCAAGCCTGTAAATGTATGGGGTCCTTTAACTACAGTGTATGAATAACAACATATATAAAGAAGTTAACTCTAATACTCACAGTGTAGGGGAAAGCATATTTGTTGGATCACGTGAATCAAAGACATTATCTTGGGGCAAAGATGGGGCTTGGTTTTCAATATCTTGAGCCGTTGCAACAGTTGAGAACTTTGAGAGTAGATTTGTACCCATATTACACTGCATTTTCGGTTCCGCATGTTTATATTGAGAGGGGCCGGTATGAGTGATAACATTATCATTGCTGACATTTGAATGGTCTAAGGTAAGTTCTAAAAGTGGTTGTCTAACGGTGAATGGTGTAGTTGGATGATAATCCTTTATTCGCTTGAATTTTTTATGTTTCAGAATGTAAAACCTACGAAATCGGGCTCTTTTTGAGACAGATTTCCTCCACATAATAGGATCATTCATAATGGCTGTATTGTCGTCAATTAATCTACAAAAAAATGCACAAGACCAATCAAATTTTCGCACACTTGCATTTGAATGTATATATTGAGTTTGTTCAAACCTTGGACTGGTGTTTTGGTTGGTGGACTGGTTCATTTTTTTCAAACTGTCTGGTATTATTCTACAACACAAAAACATGAATAAGAAGTGTTGTTACAGCCAACCAATAAAACATCAAAAAAGAACTGTAATACATATAATCAATATTCACATAATGAACTCCCAGTGGATTCAGAAAACATATCATTCTATTGTATATATTAAGGTAAGGTTTACAACCATACCAATCTGAATGATATATATATATATATATATATATATATATATATATATACATGAAAGACTTTTATCACTTTCCAAAGATTTTTATGAATGATATTGTACAACAGAGTGCATATGGTGGAAGCAATAACATGGTGTCTCAAAATTCACAAACTTACTTGATGAAGTTGGAAAGGATTCCCGAGTTTCTCGCAAGAAGTAGTTCCTGGGTGTTTTGGAGGGAACCAGCTGGTGTAAATGAAAGTTGTTGAGTTTTTGTTTTGAAAGTTGCTGAGTCAACCCCAAAATATTGTATTTCTTTATTTTGTTAAGGGTTGAAAATGCACGTTGGAAATGCTCCAAAAAGGCAAATGTGTCCAATTGAATAGTAACTAAGATTTGTACGTATCAAAGTTAAAAAGGAACTAATCTGCATACCTGGAAAGTGATTGTCATTGCACTGTTGCTTCTGCGGCAGGTAATGATGAATAGTGGTTCTGAAAATCCTTTGGTAAGGATTTCTGCATATCTTTATTAATGTTAGGATTGGAAAGTGGTAATAGTACATGCAGCTGATAGGTTTAAAAAACTTTCACGAATAACAAAGCCAGAAAGCAAGTGTACCATATGTGTACAAAGGTACTGAAGGTAACATATCAAACTACTCTCTTCCGATATATATTGACTTGCAAAGGATTTGTTGCAAAAGTGAAAATTAGGTTACAAAGAGAGGGTCTTTATATAGAGACCAGGGGAACATAAATAGACATAACATTTAATGATTAACTATTTCCTATGAAAGTTTGTCTTCCCTAGAGAATCTGTCTTTTGGCTTTCCAAGACTGCATTCAAATTTATCCAACAAAACTCCCCCATAAATTAAATGCTCCTTCGGTCAATTAATCCCAGCATTATCTTGCCTCTGTCGAATATCTCCTTCGACAATGGTTTTGTGAAAATATCTGCAGCTTGATCCTTGCTTGCCACATGCTTCCGTTCGACGCTTCCATTTTTCACATGTTCTCGAATGAAATGAAAACGTACGTTGATGTGTTTACTTCTTTCATGATTCACTGGATTCTTTGCCAGTTCGATTGCTGATTTGTTGTCGACTTGTACTATGGTTGCATTTTCCTACTTCTGCTCTAACTCACATAACAATCTTCTAAGCCATATAGCATGGCATACACACCATGATACAGCCACGTATTCTGCTTTGCATGTTGACAGTGTTACAATTGGTTGCTTCCTTGAGAGCCATGTGAAAGCAGTGTTTCCCATAAAGAATACATATCCTGATGTACTTTTTCGATCGTCTATATCTCCACAGCAATCGCTGTCGGAGTAACCTGTTAGCTTGTAATCTTCTGATTTTGAGTAAAACATTCCAAGTGACACAGTTCCTTGGATATAACGAAGAGTTCTCTTCAAAGCTTTCCAGTGTGAGTGAACTGGTTCTTCCATAAATCGACTCAAGATTCCGACACTTAGAGAAAGATCTGGTCTAGTACATGTGAGATATCGAAGACTTCCGACCAAGCTTCGAAATTTGTTTGCTTCGACACGTTCCCCCCCATCAAATTTTGAAAGATTGGCTCCTGGCTCCATTGGTGTCGAGATTGGATTGCAACCTTCCATTTTGAACCTCTTCAGAATGTCCTTTGCATATTTTTCTTGTGAGACAAAAATTCCAGTTTCTTCTTGTCGAACTTCCAGACCAAGAAAGAAGCTCATTCGACCTAAGTCCGTCATTTCAAATTCTCGTGTCATTCAACCTTTGAATTCTTCGATCATTTGATCACTGTTGCCCAGGAAAATCAAGTCGTCGACATAGAGTGCAACGAGCAGTATATCTTCTTTATACTTCTTTACATATAGAGCATGTTCATAAGGACATTGTTGGAAACCATTCTTTTTGAAGTAAGTATCAATACGTGTATTCCATGCACGAGGTGCCTGCTTTAATCCATAAAGTGCTTTCTTGAGTCTTAGCACTTTTCCTTCGCTTCCGTCTTTCATGTATCCTGGTGGTTGTTCGACATAGACTTCTTCTTTGAGCACACCATTCAAAAATGCTGATTTGACATCCATTTGAAATATTGGCCATTTGAGCTGAGCAGCTTGAGAAATCAGCAGTCGAATTGTCTCCATTCTTGCAACTGGTGCGAATACTTCGTCATAATCTATTCCTTCCTTCTGCCTGTATCCTTTTGCCACAAGTCGTGCCTTGTACCTTTCGACTTTTCCTTGAGCATTCATCTTTTTCTTAAACACCCACTTCACACTAATGGTTCGACTTCCTTTTGGTAACTCTGCTAGTTCCCAAGTTTTGTTGTGTTCGATAGCTTTAATTTCTCCGTCCATGGCATTCTTCCACTTCTCATCTCTCCATGCTTCTTCGAAACTAATGTTTTCAGAATCTGCCAGTAGACACACAAGATGTACTTCTTCTGTATTATCATACAACTCTTGCAAGCTTCTCATTCTGGGCTGTGAGGATTCGTCTTCACTGTCAGAGTATTCAAACCTTGGTAATTGATTTTGGGTTGTTGGTATACCGACTGAGGGTTCTTCAGTTTCGACTATGTCTTCTATCGAATTGTTCCAGTCCCACCTACTTGCTTCATTCACTCAAACATCTCTACTTACTACCACCTTTTTGTTTATGGGGTCGAATAACCTGTATCCTTTTGTTTTCTCATCATACCCAATTAATATATATTTCTGACTCTTGTCTTCAAGCTTCGTTCTTCGTTGATCTGGTACATGTGCATAAGCAACACTACCAAATACTTTAAAATGAGATACAGTCAGTTTCTGTCCACTCCATGCTTCTTGCGGTGTTCGATCTCCCAACTTTGAATGCGGACATCTATTTTGAACATAGATTGAACATTGCACAGCTTCTGCCCAAAATTCCTTCGACATGTTCTTACTTTTGAGCATTGAACGAACCATGTCAAGGACTGTTCAATTTTTCCTTTCAGCAACCCCATTTTGTTGAGGTGAGTATGCTGCAGTTAGAAATCTCCTTATACCCTGCTCCTCACAATACTTCATGAAAGCTGTCGAAGTATATTCTCCTCCTCTGTCAGAACGAAGTGCTTTGATGTGTCGATCAGTCGATTTTTCAACCATTACCTTGAACCTTTTGAATGCTTCAAATGCTTCAGATTTTTCTCTCAGGAAGTAGACCCAAGTCTTTCTTGAGAAATCATCGATGAAGGAAATGAAATACTTCTTGCCACTAAAGGATTCTGGAGTCATTGGTCCACAGATATCAGTGTGAATTAATTCAAGGATGTGCTTAGCATGATATTCTGCCTTCTTTTGAAAAGAAGTTCTCGTTTGCTTGCCAAAAACACAATTTTCACAAAATTTTCCTTCAAACTCCATGTTAGGCAATCCATGTACCATGTTTCTTCCCGCTAATCTCTTTAACCCAGCATGATGTAAGTGACCAAAACGTAGATGCCACAGAGTTGCTTGGTCTTCAGTGTCGATTTTCAAACATTTTTCTCGAACGCTTCTCAGATTCAGCTTGTACATTCGATTCCTTCCCATCTCAACTTGAGCAATTTGGTGCCCTGATTTATCCTTCAAATGCAGTATTCGATCCTTCATAAATATCGAATATCCCTTCTCTGTAAGTTGCCCCAGACTTAGAATATTTGCTTTTAAATTTGGTACATAATAAACATCTTGTATTTTTCCAGGTACGTTGTCTTTCTGCAAATAACAAATTGTTCCTTTGCCTTCGACCTTTACCTTCGACGCATCTCCAAAAGATACATGACCATCTTCAATTTTCTTTATTTCTTTGAATAGATGTTTGTGACCACACATATGATTACTTGCTCCTGAGTCAAGGTACCATATAGTGTCATCTTCTGTGTTTGTCTCCTTTTGGGTCATTAATAGGAATCCTTCGTTTGATTCTGTTTCTAGTGCGAAATTTGTTGTCTCTTCGACTTTCCTCCTGAATCGACAGTCTTTTGCAAGGTGTCCCCCTTTTCCACAATTGTAGCAATTGTATGAGTTGCAATCCTTCGCAAAATGTCCATGTTTATTGCATTGGTAGCATTCGATGTTGGAGTTCGACCTGCCACCTCTATGACCACGTCCTCGACCACGCCAATTTTGTTGACTTGCCTGTCCTCTTTCGAAATTGTTGTTCTGATAGCTTCGACCACCATCTCGACCTCCACGGCCACGTCCTCGACAACGCCAGTTTTGAGATAAAAGTGCCCTTTCATCTCTAGTGGATTCCTTTGTCTGTTCTGCATTATCAAGTGTCTCCTCCTTCTTTTGTATTTTGCGTTGTTCGTGTGCCTCAAGTGAACCAGCTACTTCTTCGACAGTGATTGTCGCAAGGTCCTTCGACTCCTCTATTGCACATACTATATTTTCGAATTTTTCAGTCAAAGATCTTAAAATCTTTTCGACAACTCGAGCATCAGTCATTGCTTCTCCATTTCGTTTCAGTTGATTTACAACTGTTTGCACACGCGTGATGTAGTCCGACACGGACTCCGTCTCCTTCATCTTCATACTTTCTAATTCTCCTCGAAGAGTTTGCAAATGAACTTGCTTGACTCTATTTGCTCCTCTGAACACCGTCTCTAGTGTATCCCACGCTTGCTTCGAAGTAGTTGAACCAGCAATCTTCTCAAAACCAGATTCGTCTACTGCTCTAAACAACATGTATAATTCTGTTTTGTCTTTCGACCGCGTCTCTTTCAACGCCTTGTTCTGGGCTGCTGTATTTCCCGTCGTGGTTTCTGGTTCTTCGAACCCTTCTTCTACAACCTCCCACACATCTAACGATCCAAGCCGCGCCTTCATCTGAATGCTCCATTTCTCATAGTTTGATTTTGACAGTTGCGGCAATGGCATCTGGTTCATCATGTTTGCCATGCGCTCTGATACCAATTTGAAGGTAACAGATCAAACTACTCTCTTCCAATATATATTGACTTGCAAAGGATTTGTTGCAAAAGTGAAAATTAGGTTACAAAGAGAGGGTCTTTATATAGAGACCAGGGGAACATAAATAGACATAACATTTAATGATTAACTATTTCCTATGAAAGTTTGTCTGCCCTAGAGAATCTGTCTTTTGGCTTTCCAAGACTGCATTTAAATTTATCCAACAGGTACAACCAATTCAATAAATTATTATTATTTAGAGGGATGCTATTCTTACATCTAAAAACTTACACCGTATCCTTACACTTAATAAATTACAACAATGGAATTTATTTCTTGGTATTAAAAAAAGTGAAAAATAATGATTAAATATAATAAAATAATCAAATAGTATAAAAATACGGTGTAAAGTGTAAGTTTTAGTGTATAACTATCATTTCCCTATTATTTAACAATGAATTTGGACAAAAACCAATATGGAGACAACATTCGTTTTACTAATTTATTTATTTTTTTGGAAAAGCAAAGGTGATATATATTATTAAATAAATAAACTCTAGCATGAGACATGCTATATTACAATGCTACCAGTACATCATTTCTGCTACAAGAGAAGAAATAAAACCATAGCACAAGCCTATAGTATATTATTTGGAAAAGCAAGTCGTACTAATAACATGTAAAGTTCATATTTGGACTCCATGTATATATTATTATATGTAATGGTACTTCATAATAGGATATTATTTGAACCATGAAAGATGTGGACCATATGTGGGGATGCTGCAAAATAAAAGTACAATATTTTTTATCCTTGATAATAGGATATGTTTATTGTTTGACTTATAACCCTAAAAAATAGATTTTTTTTTCATAAACAACTCTTGTATTATGATTAGGAGTACTAGGGGTACACCAACCCTTATACAAGAAAGGAAGTAAATCTATTCTACAAGGAATCTAACAACGGGCACTTAAAAGAGTGTTTTTAAACCACTCATAGAAATTACACTTAAGGTTTGAAGTTGATGCTAACCACCACCAAGAATACCATAAAATCATGTAATATAATTCATCTAGGTCCAGCTTTGCATTGTTGAAGATAATGTCATTTCTTACCTTTCAAATGCACCAACAAAATGTTAACCATATGGCTGCAGCTATATTGTTCTTCATGGTACCCTGTAATTTCTCAGTCCAATACAACAAAAATTCGCCGCAATCTTCTATAGCAGGCATTTGAATTTCTATCCACGAAAATACTCTCCTCTTCAATGACACTAGCATAGTACACTGCAAAAATATATGCACAGTGTCTTCAATCTGCATATCACAAAAAAACACACTTAGCTTCTTGTTGGTGCGTTATAATTTTCCTATTTAGAAATTGTCGCCTTGTTGGGATCCTATCTCTTAGAAACCTCCAATCGAAAATCTAGACCTTTGAAGGCAAGGCTGCTCCCCAATTGAGACTGAGACTCTCCATTAGACCAATCATAGGTAACATAACAGAATTTTGGATGAGTATCATGTAACATGACTTTACGCTGAAACAATTCGAGCTCTCATACGGCCAGATGAGACGGTCCTTGGCACTGGCAGTAGGGCCAATCCCGACCATGCATAGTTTCAATTTCATGTACTCCCTCGAAGTATCTCTCCCCAGCACCTCTTCACCATGAATAAGCTTCCATTCCCATATATCACCATTCCAAAAACCAACATTGAAAACAGAGATATTTTTGAAATTAATTTCATTGAATAACGCAGGGAACTGAAGATACAAAGCATCTGCCCCAATCCATTTACTTTTCCAAAACAGAATGGAATGTCCATCACCTATTCTAGAGGTGATTTTCTTCATTGCTCCTTCTTCCTCACCACACAACTCCATGATATCTCTCCACCATAGTGATTTCTTTGCTGTTGACTTGGGTTCATCGCATCCCCATATTCTATTGCTCACACATCAATACTTTCCTTCCAACACACCACACCATATAGAATTTTCTTCCTTTAGTATTCTCCAAATCCATTTTGACAATAAAGCCTTGTTGAAACTTACGACATGTTTAATGCCCAAGCCGCCTTCTTCCTTTGATTTGCACACCTCTTTCTAAGCTATCCACGCAATCAAATTTTTTTCTCCAACTCCATTCCACAAAAAATTTCTTTGTATGGCAATTATTTCTTTTGCCACCTTCTTTGGGATTTTATAGAATGAGAATTGGTAGCACGACATATTCGTGATAATGCTATTAAGCATAGTTACTCTGCCACCAATTGATAATAACTTACCCTTCCAAGAAGATAGTTTCTCTCTCAGTTACTTCACAACCGGTTTCCAAAAATCTATCCGTCTATGATTCCCACCCACAGTGAAGCCCAAGAATTTAAAAGGGATTCTGTCAATTTTGCATCCCAGGAATGATGCAGAAGCCTCCATTCTATAGTCCTCAATTCCTACTCCATATAACTTACGTTTTTTCAGGTTTAGTGACAGCCCAGATACTATTTCAAAACCTCTTAATATGGCCTTAAGAGTCCACAAGTTATGCCACGAGCCATCGCCATATATTATCGTATCATCAGCAAATTGCAAGAGACTATACTCTGCTGATTCATTTATCTTAAACCCCTTGTACAGTCCTCTTTGAATTGCTTGTCTCATCAAGCTTGCCAAGCGTTCTGCCATGATTGTAAACAGGAACAGAGATAATGGATCTCCCTGCCGTAAATCTTTCGACACTAGAAAGTCCGCCGTTGGACTCCTATTAACTACAACTGACATCGAGCTTGAGAAGAAGACAGCTTCCATCCAACACATCCATCTCACACCAAACCACATGCCTCTTAGCATACACCTTTAGTAATTCCAATCTACGCAATCGTATGCTTGTGCAAAGTCAGCTTTAAAAACCAAACACTCCTTCTTGTTTCTTTTTGCATAATCTAGTATTTTATTTGTAACCAAAACACCATCAAGAATCTGTCTTCCCAGTACAAATGTCGTTTGGTTGAATTATATTAATTTGCCTATAACCTTCCTTATTCTTGCTGCCAATATTCGAGAAAGAAGTTTGAGCAGGCCAGTAATCAGACAAATTGGACGATAGTCTGCTAGGCTTAGGGGGTTTTCACATTTCGGGACCAAGGCTAGAAATGACGCCGTTATAGCTTTTGGAAGCTTACCACCTTTATGAAATTCCTGGATGAATACCACTATCTCCTCTCCCACGATATCCCAGCAATTCCTCATGAAATCCAGGTTAAACCCGTCCGGCCCTGGGCATTTGTCACCATTGCCTTCAAATACTGCTTGTCTAATTTCTTCCCTTGTGAATGGTTCTTCCAAACTCCATTGTTCGGTTAACTTATAATTGATTGGGGTTTGTAAACAAGGTCTTGGACAGTTTGGACTGCTGAATTTTTCTTCAAAATAATCTTTGATAGCTGCTTTTACTTCTTTCACCGAGTCCACAATCAATCCGGCAGAGTTCTTTACTGAACCAATATAGTTGCTCCTATTCCTAGCCTTCAATGTCGCATGGAATAGCCTAGTATTTTTGTCACTTTCTTTTTCCCATTTATGACTTGATTTCTGTTTAATGATGCTCTCTTTGATGTGTAGCTTCTGCCAGAAATTCTCCTGATACATCCTTCTACTTGCATAATTAGATTCTTCTAACCTTCCATTAGGGATAAGCAGCTTTTCTTCCAACAGATTCAAATCTTCCACAATCTCTTCTATCTTCAAGTCCACCTTGCCAGATACGTTAAGGTTCCAACTTCTTAAACCGCCACGCAGGAGTATGAATTTCTCTTTGATAATGAAAGCTGGACTGCCTTTGATTACCTTAGCGTTCCACTCCTTCTGAATAAAGCTATGGAATTCCTCATGATCATACCAACACCTTAAGACTTTAAAACTTTTTGGCCCCCAATCTTCTTTGTTTGATTTTGTCCAAATTGGCTTATAATCTGAGACATCCCTTTTCCCAACCTCTTGAGCCACTATCTCCCATTTAGAAATCAATCCTTCTGTTAATAGGATACAGTCAAGTCTGCTGGCTGCCTTGCCGTTTGGTTTAATCCAACTAAACAAGCTCCCCGTAACTTGTAGATCCACCAAATCCATGTTATCAATAAAATAGTTAAATTCTTCCATCTTAACACCCTTACTATGATTATCAATAACCCTCCTTTCCTCCCTATTTTTGACAGAATTGAAATCACCCTTATGGGATTTTCTGATTTTCATATATATCCACCAAGGCCTTTTTTCTGTTGGATTTTGTTGTTTGTGTTGGGCCAAGGAGGCCCACTTGTGTACATGCTATTGCATCTGAGTTGTCTTTGCCCACAACGTCCTTGTCTTGCAGCCCCAGACACTCTTTTCCCACGTCAATACACCTAACCTCCTTATTTGCATCTGTCGTTGACTCTTTATCCATATCTATGTACCTTCCATTCACATCACCATTAATTCTATGCTTTCCATTAGATTTACTTTGTACTTTTTCTGCCACCAGTTTCTGGGAACTCCCATATTTTGCCTTTCCATCAAAACTGTCTGCAACCAAACTTACATCCGCCGCTTCTATCGAACCTATTTCCTTGTTACCACTTTTTGATTTAGATAGTTCTGAGAGAGCAACTTCCTTTTCCCCATGATTTTCTCCTTCCCCTTCCCCACTCTCACCCTCCTCTTCCTCACTCCACGCGCTTTCCTCTTCACTTTCCCCCTCTGAGTTTGAATCTCCAGATTGAGTACCATTAATGTTGCCATCAGGTATAATTATACGTTAAGGACCGTGCATGTCCTCCACCAGCTTGATTCGATAAACATGATCATTAATATCCATGTTTATAGTTTCGTTTAGCACGAGGGAGTATTTGGTCCGAACCAATAATCTTGCAATATCCATTCTTCTGTGTACCCTTGTTTCTTCATCTGCACAAACATAGACACCCACTGTGCTTGAGATGAATTCGTAAACTATCGGGTTCCATGTGTGGCAAGGTAAACCATAGTATCTCATCCACGTTACTCTTTCATTATCAACATCCTGTGGAGACCATGGATGAATTTCAGAGAACCATTGTTCTAACCATTCCTTGTCTTCCTCTACCATTGCTTTAATTTTACCCTCCTCCTGTTCCTCTAACAAGCAAAGGTTAGCCCCCAAAGGTGTGGCTTTGATCTTAAAATACCCTTCAGTGTGGAGTGCATTTTGGAAATTATACGTCATTCCTGGCTTTTCCACCACCCCAACGAAAGCCTTTTCAAATCTTTTTAATTCATCTTCTTCCATGTTAATCTGTAGATGTGCAAATCTCGGCAACTTTACTGTATCACACCAGCCTATATTGTTTTTTACCTTGTCCTTCTCACGAAAGGTGTAACTCTTTCCTTGCGCTTCCATATCTCTACTGTCATACCCCAAAACTTGCCCAACATATTTATTCATATTTCAGTCCATCGGACCTTCAAATGCTCAAAGATATACAAGAAGAAAGCATGCAGTCTCTCTCCTAAACAACAACCTCTAAATTGGGGTTTCTGATTTAATCAAGGAATTTGAACTTCTGATATCCCAAGTGGATTCCATGATCTCTCATATGATTCAAAGTTCCCTCATGCCAGGTTTCAAGCCCTGATTCAAAAGATTGCTCACTCAATGACCCAAATAATCAACAATCGACTGGATGACCTAAAAGTTAACTATGGTCAAAGTACAGTCAAAACTCCTGATTGTTGGTCAACATCAACATTTTAATGTTAGATTCATCATTTGATCAAGGGTTAATCATGATTCATTAAGAAAGACTCCAAAATCATCAAAAACCTAAGTTGCTAAATTAAGGTTTTTAGGTGAAAGTCAACGGAACTTTGACCAGCCATATCTTTCTCATATTTTCTCAGAATTTCCTCAACCGAAGCTCATTCTCAAGGAAATTTGATTCTCTACAACTTTGATGTTGGGCTCAAGGTCAAGAAATGCTTCCGCATAAGAGATATGAGCCAATACATTACAGGTCCTTCTAGAAGATCGCGAAAAGCTATTTTTGTCAGGAGCCATATCTTCAAGATAAAATCATCAAATGCAAAAAGTGTTCCAAAGGGGCTTATAGAGGACATCTTGGGCTTTCCAAAAAGTCTTAGATCATCCTCATACGATCAAAATTGAATGAGTTATAATTGACAAAAGTTGGGCAAAAATGGAAAAATACATGAAACCTTAAATGAGCAAATCCAAGTTTTGAGTATTGGGCTTTTATTTTTGGGTTTCCCACGTGATTTTAAGGTCAAAAGAGGCCCCCATAGGTCATATATTATTTATTTTATAATTTTATTTCATTTATATTTGTTTTTAGTCATCTAAATTCAATATAAAATCAAATAAAATTACAAATAAATAAAAAGATCATATAGTTAATGTCCAAATATCTTGATCAAATTTCCAATCAATTCAAGGGCCAATATAACATGAGAAATATTCATGAAATAGGTTGGAGCTCAAAATAGCAAGATTTGGTGCAAATCCCATTCAAATTGTGATCTGGGCCGTTAGTTTCTCCGTTTTGTTCGTTTTTTGCAGTTTTCCATATTTGCAGGTTTTGCTACGGTTTAGTCGTAGCTAAATTGAATCAAAAATCGCAACGAATTTTAGGCTGCATGACGAAGAAGATGAAGACGTTTTGTAGACCTGCCTGTGACACATGTACCGGTCTTATTGGATGGTCAGCATTTCAACGCACCCATCCCGATCCTCATTGGTCACGTGCAGATAAAGGGGGCCCACGTTTAACTTATTCCATTCACCCTATGTTTACTTACTTATTCTTTTTTGATTGATGATTTAACAATTGGAAAACTTGGTACAGTTGGCAATGGAACAGAGGTGCTAGTATGAGAACCTGGGTTCGATCCCCAGGTATTTCAAATAATTTCTTCTCTTTTTTATACCATGCTTTGTTATGTTTTTTTTCTAGATCCGGCGCATATGACCAGCGTAAGCTTTGTTATGTTTTTTTAAAAATTAATTAGGTTGAAAACCAATAATTAATTTTTAGGTTTGTTAACCTCGAGTCATTTGTAAACCATAATAGCCTTAGGTTTACTGGTAGGTGTTGCCCATTAACGCTGGTTAACTTGCTCCCCATTTATGGGATTGCCTGTTCATTTGTTTGCCTAAATTGTTACTATTTTAATTTTTGATCTGCCACGTTATAATTGTTGAGATCACGCATACACTAAAAACTTCTTTTCTTTGTGCAACTTTTGAGGGTTAATCAAAGATCTTTCAGCCACGCGCGTTCAAGTCAAAAAGCTAAGTTTCTAACTATCTTTTGTTTAAATATCATTTTTAGTTTTTATTTTTGCCTTTTGATTAAAATAGGGTTTGTTCCAATTACCAATGAATTTGTAATGCACTCCCCCTATTATTTTCTGTTTAATTCTCAGATGTTCAGAGTCAATCGAATGTTCCAGGAAGATCAAGGCTCAAGATAAAGATAATTGAATTAATTATTCATATTTATTATTTCCTGCATTTAATTTTCCCGCCCGCAGGTGTTTATTGTAATAGCGTAGGAACTTTTATTTTTCTGCCTTTAATTTCTGCAATTTTAAACTGCGTGGTTAGTAACCCTAGGGAGTGCGAGACTATTAACTGAATATAGATCATTAACTTATAAGATAAATATCATCAAAGTTAACCACGTGATTGTTGCACCCACACACCTTTAGGGTAATCCCTCTTGTTGCCTTTGTTGCCTGTTGCCTTATAATTATGTTGCCTCTAAGTATACTAAATAGTCAAAGTCCCTCGATTCCGAGGATACCTAAAGCAATGTTGCCTTTAAAGTTATTGAAACTCCCTCGAGGTTGCCTTATAAAAATATAATGATTGTCCTAATTGCTAAGGTATCCTCGCTTGTTGCCTAAAGGTTAAATGACTATTATATCCTTCCCTTAGACTACCTGCCCTCTTTATGGCATGGATAGACCCTTTCGCCCTTAAACATCCAATTGACAGTCTTGTGGCGAACGATTATTCTCGATGACCCTTAAACATCCAATTGAAAGACTTCCTGCCCTCTCATGGTATGGATAGACCCTTTCGCCCTGAAAAGCTAAAAGAACAAATTTCTAAACTTAGGGTAGTTGCTATTAATTGCTTGCTCTTTTTCAAATTCAAATTCAAGTTCAAAATATTTTCCCACTTCTTTTCAAAGAAACTTTTCAAAAAGACTACGCTTATTTACAAGCTAAAGTTCTTCTTCAAAATCTTTTCTTATTCACACTTCAAACATTTCAAACAAATTCAAACAAACAAGTGAGCTAAGCAATTAAGAGCCCATGGATAACCATGGATGCAAAGGGTGCTTTACACCTTCCCTTTGTATAACTTACCCCCCGAACTCAAAATCTTTAAAAAGGTCTTTTTATGTTCTTTTAGCCTTTCCTAAAAATTGGATAAAATAAAAGTCGGTGGTGACTCTTGCTTACCGCGACAATTCTTTAAAGGCAGTTCATCGTATTACATCTACCTTTCACCACATTTCCATATGTATTATCTGCTCTTCTTAATTTGTTCACGTACAAATCTTTACGATCATCTCTATCTCTAGCTATTCCTGCTTCAGATCTCTTCTTGTCCAACCCAACCTTGTACTCTTTTGCGAATTCCCTATTTTCTCTGTTTAACCTAGGGATGTTTGCATACAATTTCCTTCCTCTGATAAAGATGTTATCCAACTTAATTGCTAAATCTCTTACGCTGTCTACCTTTCTAAATCTCACAAAGCCGTATCTCTTACCTTGCTTATCTCTTTTTGGTGGGATTGCCACCTCCAAGACCAGACCATAACCTTTGAATATCTCGAAAAGGTCCTTTACGTTTAGGTCTTCATGGAAGTTAGTGATGAATATGTTCGACACTTCTTCATTACTTAGTACTTCCTTACCTCTCCCTGAGTTCTAATAAGAGCCCCTTTTGTTTGTTCTCCTTAGGTTATTATTTCGGACAGCAGACCATCCTCCATTGTTCATATCCATGTTAAAACACAAAGGTTGTTTCAAGAAAAACACAGAAAAACTAGAAAAACCACACCAAAACCAAGGCCCCTAACCCTAAGGTTAGGAATTTAAGCCGAAGATCTTAATGCGTTAATGCTAATTCATACTATGTAAAATAAGCAAATATGATAGAATGAAGCTTTGTTTAACATGTATAAATAAATTGGTAGTGGTATTTGTTATTGCCTTGGAAGAACTATAAGATCAAAATTTAAACCAAAAAGTGATACACATAACAAATGATAATACCCTGAAAAATAAGATGCCTTAGGCTTGAAATATAAAGGTGCATAGATAAAGAATAATTTTATTGTTTGACTTATAACACTTAAACTAAGGTGCATAACGTATAAAAGGAGATAACTAACAACCCACAATGCTTTATGATATGCAGTTTGATTAATAAATAGACATGATATTGGTTCAAAGCAAACTGGTAGCACTGATAGCATAGATTGTGTCAAACATTACAAAAAACTAAATAGTTTCAGTGAGATTAAAATTCATTACAACATATAGTCAAATTTGTTTAGAATAAGAACATAAAGACATAACAGATTGTTTTAATATGCTGAGTGAAGATGTAGATCCAACAATCTTAAAATATGAAGGAAGTTTTGGTGATCATCATTTGTGTCCCTTATGCCTTCCGATCTTGGCCCTTGCAGTCTGTTAGTGTGCTCTGTTCTGTATTATTGTCTTATTGGCATCCATGCTTGGCTAAAACATAATAGCAGCTGAATATAACATAATGTACTCTTGCGAATATTAAAAGAACAAAAACAGGTACTAAAACAAGATGTTACAAGGAATGTCATGACATTAACCATGACATCGCGCCTGCAGAACTGAGGAAGGAAGATTTAGTTTTGGTTTTAAAAGATACAGAATATTCTATGTGGATATTATGTAATCCTATGTGACGCAGTCTTAAAGGTCAAAGAATCAAGTCAGAATATTGAAGAATCAAATCTAAGATTGAAGTTTCAGCAGTTACTAATTTAGGAGATAAATTAGGTAACTTATGATCAAAAGGCCTTGTGTGTAGCAGAAGAAATATGCTGATTTGTAACAGCATGGAGTGCTGCGATTTTAAGCCCAAGTCCAACTAGGATCAGGTTATATATAGGAATCTTTGTAGCCTTGTAAACCTAACGATCATGATGTAGTCATTAGGGTTTGTTGTTTAAGTGAACCACCCAGGTTGTGGGATGGTCACTGATTTGTGCCTCGAACCCTGTAGGTAAGAGGTTTACTCCATTCACTCAGAAGCTGTGAAGCAATGAGTGAAGATTGTGTTCTTGGAACTACTCCATTATGTATATTTAAATTGTTGGTGTTTAAGCTGTCGATGCAGTGGCTGAATTGCTGACTGCTAGACATCATTGCTATGATTGGGAGTGGAATGGAGATATTCCATATCTAGGGAGAACCTAGGTAGAGGGGTCATTGGGTAGTGATTAAGTGAGGAGTTGTAAACTGGGAGTTTAGCTCTGAATTGATACTGCTAATAGTGGACTTCATCCCTGGCTTGGTATGCCCCCAGAGTAGGTTGATTGAACCGAACTGGGTGAACAATTCTGTTGTGTTGTTTATGTTTCTGCAGTGTTTATTTGTAAGTTCAGTTTGGATGTCATAACATCGTGCATGACATCAGTGTGTGATTTAATGACTGTGCTAACACAGAATATCTGCTAAGCAGATTTGTTAATGTTAACTGAACTGATATGGGATCCCGACACTTCCAGACTTCTGGATGTTAGATGTAATAAATAATTGAGGGATCTGTATGTACTGCCTCAGCCAAGCTGATGACAGACCAGATGTCACAACATCGTATATGACATCTGGGGTCTGTCTTACCAGAATTTCAATTGGTATCAGAGCAGGCATCCAGTCTATTTCTGGATGAGATCCATGGGAGATACTTTCTGGTTGTTGGAGGTAGATGATTATTTGAACATTCATGTTCATATTGAATGGTCCCTAGAAGTGGAGGATGGACCTATGTGTGGAAGACTGGACCAAACTGACCAAAACAGGTGTATTCTCTTGGCAAGGGAAGATGGTGGTACTGGTTTCAAGGATATCCAAATGATTCATGCAGGAGTGAAGAATTTGGGGTGTTTTATTTAGCATATAGCAAGGTACAGAGAAGAAGATTGTCAAAACCTTCATGCGGGAGTGAAGTTAATGATAAGGTATTCTTTGTGCCTAGTTGTTTCCTTCTGGTCAGAATATTGGTTAGGTCTTGTTGTGTTGCTTGAAGAAGAAGCAAGCATATTGTTGGATTGTTCAGCTGCAATTCTTGGATGTCATGCTTACAACTGGTTCTGGGAGTAAGCATTGTGTAATCTCTGTTGATATATGGCTATTTTCTGCTGCATAGCATCTGATGCATAATCCTATCTTTGAAAAGAAGATCTCTAGGGTTACATGGTTTTCAACAGAATTTGTAGCAGATTGTTCCCAACTTTAGTACAAGTGTCAAAGATACTTGAAATCTTTTCTCAAGTCCACTCATAAAGGCATGGTTATTGAGGTTGAAGAGGTTCAAATGATCAGTATTCCTCATATTCATGTGCAAAGTTGTTTGATGATCTCCAAGATTGTCAAGAATTGTGTGTTCCAAGAAGAAGGAACTGATGGCATACTGGTATGCAGCTACCAGTTGAAGAACAGATGTTCTGGTGCTAAACTTATGTAGTGTGAGTACATTTGTTTGGAACCTACTCCTGATCTGGAAGAGGAGACATCTGCTTTTTGTGTTGATTGGTCAGAATACAATCAACTGTACCTTCCATCCCAAATGTCAGTTTATTTCAGGCATAAGCTTATGGGAGTTGGAAGTAGAGCTCAGTGCAAGTGAAAGGATTCATTCAGGTTTTCTTTTCAAGACCTCTATGAAAATTCAAGATGAGCTTATATCTGGTATGTTCTTTTGGTCAAAGGAACCAGATGTGTGAATTGTTTTCTTAATCATAGAACAGTTAGTGGTGAAAACTGAATATTGGGTATCGTGCATAGTGAAATATGGCTTTGAATATTGTGTGATGATTCAAGGGAGTCAGATTACTGTGTGGAATCTGAGGTATTTTCAGGAGTTATGTCATAAGTGAATCTGTTCCAGAAACCTTGTTGAGGAAATCTCCTCATGGGGTATAGATTGTGGAATCCATTATCTCAAAGTCAGAAGAGAAGTCTGAAGAAAAGTTTATTGAGATATGGCATATATTATCCCTTAATCATAACTGATGTGTAGCTGAGGTGATGATGTTGGTCGTGCTTTCTTTGCCTTTCCCCAAGTGTCATACAGGAGATGTTGAATGAGAAATCCAAAGAGTCTAAATGAATGATGTCATAACTGATGTTGTAACATCATTTTCAAGAAGAATGCTTTCATGTATGAAGAAGAGATCATTTAGAAGGACCTGGTGTGAGCAGCAAATTCTATCTGAGTGACTAATAGGTGCTCTGATGGGAGACTTAGTACTTATTGGATGTACAGCCTGAATACAGATTCATATACTCTGTCGGGAGCTAAGTATGTGTATGAAGTGTCCATGGTCTGATTTGATCTATGCATCAATTATAGTTCTGTGTTATCTTCAATTAAGCATTAAGAAAGGCAATGGTTGACTGGTGAGTTGATTCAAGAAGAAGAAACATATAGGAGATGGTGAGTATCTTGATGGGAGCTGGATATTTACATCAACTATGTGGAAGAAGAAGAAGAAGATGTATGTGATGCTTTGTTTTGTATGTTACATCACAACACTTGAAGACACCAGTAAAGATTAGGTTCAGACCTATCTGTTGAAGAGATGTTCAAGAGCTATTTAGAAGTTTCTTCTATTTCAAGGTACATGAAGTGGCAGTCTGGATCTTGTGAAGCAAGCAAACTAAGGATTCCAAATTTGGAAAGTGTGGCAGTTCCAAATGAAGAATACTTCAGGTTAAGGACAATTATTCAAAACATCCTTATGTTGTAATTCTCAGGGGGAGTATGAAGTATGACAAGACATCAATCAGTGTAGGTGGTGGAACACTCAGAGATATTGATGAGATTTCAAGTCAGATAAACTAATTTCTTGCGTGATGTCACAACATCACTATATCTTGTTGGTTTGGAAAATTATCTAGAATCTAGCATGTGAAGGATGAAGAAGCAACATTAAGTCTGAAGTGACCGTTCTAACTTAATGTGGATTAGAATGAGCAGATTCTGATTTTGGTGATGGTAACATGTTCTGGCAATTCGTGTTTACTTTCATGATGAAGACTTCAGTAGTGAGTATGACTATGAAGACAGAAGTTTGGTGAGATGATCAACATAGTTGTGGATAAAAAGGATTCTTCTAATTCTAATTGGAGAGTATGTTAATCATTATAAGAAACATCATATCAAGGAGGATTTCTAATTATCTTGGCAGACCATGATCAGAGTGCAACTTGGTAGGGTTATGATCAACTAGTGGAAGAAGTGGCAGCTCTTTATGTTGAGTTTGTGGCAACCTTTCTATGGAAGCATCAAGTGTCAAAGGGTTATTTGTTGATTATTTCAGGTGGAGATAAGGTGGTAGACTTGAATCTGTTGAAGAAAGAGAAGTGGAGTTAGTTGAGTGTACTGAACTGTTCAACTGTATCTTAATGTTATACAAGATGTTATAACATCTAAATTCTGATGTGAGTATCTTTTGTAAAGGAGTTACTTTGTAATAGTGAGGTGTGTCAGCTAGTTAGTTGGGCAGAGGGTGCGCTCTTGAAGATATGAAGATGCGTCTTATATTTTCCATTCATCATTACAAGTTTTCCTGTATGAAGCACAAATTATCTCAAATAGGGGGAGTGTCTTCTTAGTTCAAGATATAATTCTAGAAACTTATCTTGGTCTTTATACTCTATCATCATAATGAAGGTGATCAGAACAACAGAAGTCTATGACTAGTGAGTCAGTAAAGGAGTAGGAGGTCTATTACGTGGTTCATAGGATGCTTTGTCAAAGTCTCTTAAAGAATCTTAAGCTATGTGCTTGAGGGGTGAAAGAGGGACAATGTCTGACAAGATATCATGACATAGTTAAAGACATTGATGCTGCAAGGAAAAACTGCTTTGGAAAGAGTAATTGCTTATAGAACTGTTCCCTAATTAATAGTTTGACCGTTGAACAAGACCAAAGACTATCGTTACTTCCTCTGATTCTCCAATGGCTATAAATTAGCATCTTCGCAGCAGGCTTCAGATATCAAATCTCTCAAAGATGTGTTTCGTGTGTGTTTGTGTTGGGTGCGTCCAGATTTGGTATTGCGATGGGTTCCTCTACCAAAATCTGCTCAGAATAACACAGGGTGGGGAAATCATGGATCTCTACCAATGGTGTTACAGCAATAACAATGAGCATGCATCTTCTTGTTCAGTCTTCGAGAAGGGAGACGTTTTAGTTGTGATTTGTGATCTGAGTTATGAACACAATTGTGATTTGTGTTCTGAGTTACAAGGGCTAGTTCTTGGAGAACTACAGTGGCAAGAATTGGTTTTCGTATCTTCTTCCTCATGTGCAGGGGGAGTTACAGGTTCTTCCATTGCATATTATGACATTGTATACATCTTTGTCATATTATGGCTAAAAAGGGGGAGAGAGGCTGACGCTGATTTTGCTACTGTCAAAAGAAACAAAGGAAGATTTGAAGACAAAAGTAGAAGCAGACTGAAGATGTTATGATGTGGTTCAGCCTAGGTATCCTGAAAGTTGAAGCAGCTGCTCTTGGAGTTAATGTGTATTTATTATTTATGTTTAGTTTTAGCCAAAATAAGCCAAAGGGGGAGATTGTTAGTATGCTCTATTCTGTATTATTGTCTTATTGGCATCCATGCTTGGCTAAAACATAATAGCAGCTGAATATAACATAATGTACTCTTGCGAATATTAAAAGAACAAAAACAGGTACTAAAACAAGATGTTACAAGGAATGTCATGACATTAACCATGACATCGCGCCTGCAGAACTGAGGAAGGAAGATTCAGTTTTGGTTTTAAAAGATACAGAATATTCTATGTGGATATTATGTAATCCTATGTGACGCAGTCTTAAAGGTCAAAGAATCAAGTCAGAATATTGAAGAATCAAATCTAAGATTGAAGTTTCAGCAGTTACTAATTTAGGAGATAAATTAGGTAACTTATGATCAAAAGGCCTTGTGTGTAGCAGAAGAAATCTGCTGATTTGTAACAGCATGGAGTGCTGCGATTTTAAGCCCAAGTCCAACTAGGATCAGGTTATATATAGGAATCTTTGTAGCCTTGTAAACCTAACGATCATGATGTAGTCATTAGGGTTTGTTGTTTAAGTGAACCACCCAGGTTGTGGGATGGTCACTGATTTGTGCCTCGAACCCTGTAGGTAAGAGGTTTACTCCATTCACTCAGAAGCTGTGAAGCAATGAGTGAAGATTGTGTTCTTGGAACTACTCCATTATGTATATTTAAATTGTTGGTGTTTAAGCTGTCGATGCAGTGGCTGAATTGCTGACTGCTAGACATCATTGCTATGATTGGGAGTGGAATGGAGATATTCCATATCTAGGGAGAACCTAGGTAGAGGGGTCATTGGGTAGTGATTAAGTGAGGAGTTGTAAACTGGGAGTTTAGCTCTGAATTGATACTGCTAATAGTGGACTTCATCCCTGGCTTGGTATGCCCCCAGAGTAGGTTGATTGAACCGAACTGGGTGAACAATTCTGTTGTGTTGTTTATGTTTCTGCAGTGTTTATTTGTAAGTTCAGTTTGGATGTCATAACATCGTGCATGACATCAGTGTGTGATTTAATGACTGTGCTAACACAGAATCTCTGCTAAGCAGATTTGTTAATGTTAACTGAACTGATATGGGATCCCGACACTTCCAGACTTCTGGATGTTAGATGTAATAAATAATTGAGGGATCTGTATGTACTGCCTCAGCCAAGCTGATGACAGACCAGATGTCACAACATCGTATATGACATCTGGGGTATGTCTTACCAGAATTTCACAGTCTTAGTTGCAGACAGTTTCGGTGTTAACCTATCAGGGTCCTCAACATCTTGGGTTTCATCAGATGGAGACAACCTCTTGGAAGGTGTTTTGTTATAGCTTGGTTCAGGGCTCCAATTTTGTGCAGCAGAAGTTGTGGTTTGAGAAATTAAAGATTTGTAGTCACACAATGTTGTTATACTTTACTGTTTAAATGCCAAAGGATCAAAAGTATGTATTGTATTGAAACTTACTGTTGGAACAATTGGTTGAGTGACTGTGATATTTGCACTCATATCTTCAAGGTACATCTTGGTCTTCCCCTTAACATTCTCATCTTTCATGACATAAGAATTAGTAAGGTGTATGAATAATGAACCACTTAGTAAATGAAAAAGATTTATGCAAAACCATAATTGGTGTGATGGTATCCTCTATCATCTTGAGAACTTCAGGATCCTGAGTATGTTTCACGACCGATGCTTGCTTGTAGTAAGGCTGATATTTGGCGCGAAATGCAAAATCCTTGCCCAAAAGATTGTCAAGATGTTCGGGGTAAATAAGTGGATGATCCTCGTTTGTCTATGAGTATTATAATATTGTCAATTGGAATAAAGAATAATTATAATTCAATTTATTTAAAAAAAGAGAAGACAATTATGATGGTTTCATGATATTGTAGACAGTATGAAATGTTTGTAGTATAAACTCTGAGATGGCTTAGTTAATCTTAGCAGGTCTTATAAAGGAATACATTTTATTTCAACATATGGAATAAAGGAGTTAATTTAACAACAACAGTTCTTGTTCATAGAATGAGGATTATCATAATAATTGGAATACAATTTTTTGCTATTGTTGACTAATGTAGTGAAAATATATTTGCAGTACCTTCTTCATAAGCTGTCTAAGAGCATGCGCAGACATTCCGACATAAGGAATACACTCCTTGTCCCAGAATACAAAGTTAGCGGACTTCTTTTCAAACTCTACCTCAATCTCTATTTTATACCTACAGTTTGACAGTAAGTGTAGGTCTGAGAAGCAGGAAATAATTTAAAGTGTCAAAAACATTAAGTAAAATTACCACGCTTACTTTGTTGTCGGGGTTGAACATTTTCCAGAGCAGTTGCATTAAAAAGGGTCTCCTAGAGTTTGGTTGGTTTTGTTCCATGTTGGATACATCTCATAATACCATCTGTAATACGGTGAATTGACTTTATTCGAAATGTCACGGTAAGCAAGAGTCCCCATCGACTTTTATTTTATCCAATTTAGAAAGGCTAAAAGAACATGAAAAGACCTTTTAAAAAGATTGAGTTCGGGGGGTAAGTTATACAAAGGGAAGGTGTAAAGCACCCTTTGCATCCATGGTTTTCCATGGGCTCTTAATTGATTAGCTCACTTGTTTGTTTGAATTGTTTGAAAAGACATGTAGTGTGTTTAGAAAAAGATTTGAATAAGGACTTTAGCTTGTAAATAAGCGTAGCCTTTTAAAAATCGTTTTGAAAAGGAACTGTGAAAAGTATTTTGAAAGTTTGTTGTGAGCAAGCAGTTAAGAGTATCTACCCTAAGTTAAATGTCTTTCTGTTCTTTAAGTCTTTCGTTTGAAAGGGCTATCCATACCGTAAGGAGGGTAGGTAGTCTTTTCAATGGATGTAAGGGTCATCGAAAGGTCATCGAGAATAATCGTTCGCCACAAGATTGTCCCTACCATAAAGAGGGCAGATAGTCTCGGGGAAGGATAAAATAGTCATTAATTTTTTAGGCATCATGCGAGGATACCTTAGCAATTGGGACAATCATCACATTTTACCGAGGAAGCTTCGAGGGAGTTTCAATAACTTTGAAGGCAACATTGCTTTAGGTATCCTCGGAATCGAGGGACTTGACTATTTTTAGGCAACAAAATTAAGGCAACCAATTAATAAGGCAACAGGCAACAAGAGGAATTACCCTAAAGGTGTGTGGGTGCAACAATCACGTGATTAAGTTCGATTATTTATCTTATAATTAGTTATCCTAATTCTGTTCAAGGCTTTCACTCCCTAGGATTACTAACCACAGCAGAAAAGTAAAGCAATTTAAATGTCCTACGCTATTACAATAAACACCTGCGTGGATGGGGAAAAAATAAAACCTAACCTATTACAATAAAACCCTTATAGGGTAAAATAAAGGCAGAAAATTAATTTACACATCTTTAGCCTTGATCTTCCTCGAACCTTCGATTGACTCTGATCATCTGAGAATTAAACGGATAATAATTGGGAAGAGTGTAAGTGTGATTCATTGAATATTTTGAGGCAAACTCTTTTTTAGGCACAAAGGCAAAATCAAAATCAAAATGATATTTAAACAAGAAGAATTAGAAACTTAGCTTTTCCGATTGGTATGGCGCGTGGCTGAAAGATCCTGGTTAATCCTGAAAATTAGCCACGAAGAAGGAAAAATGTTAGTGCATGAGTGATCTCAACAATTATAACGTGGCAGATAATAATAATTTAGGCGAACAAAAAAGGGCATGGCAAAAGGCAAGCCCTGAATGAGCCAAAACTTAAATAGGGTTAATGGGCAACACCTACCAGTAAACCTAAGGTTACCAGGGTTTATAAATGGATCGAAGTTAACAAAATTTTAAAAGCATATACAAAAATAACAATTTTTAGTGTTTTTTTAAAAAAAGACAATTAAAAGAAAAATTATGGAAAAATCAAGTTTCGATTAAATAATTATAAAACATTTTTTGTAATTATATATAAAACAAACAATATTTTTAGAATAAGTATAAAAAATACAAATAAACTAAAGGAAATTAAAGGAAATTATGTAATAAAAAAAAGTTAGAAAAGCTTAGCTTTGGATCAGATGTAGGTTGGCCCTTGATGGTCCATGATAGACCATCATCTCCATGTCCTTCAGATTTGAATTTGCAAAGATCCGATGGTCAGAAACGAGGATGCATCATAAGCATCCTAGAGGTACGCGCGCTGGATCCTTCAAGAATAATCCTGAAAAAACAATATGCACGAGGAGGGACTCGAACTCGTTACCCCATGGTGATAGCTTTCACACACTTGCCAATTACGCTGCAGATTCAATTTGTTAAAGAAACAATTGAAATTAAACAAATATTAAAAACAAGGAAACTGGGGACAAGTCAAAGGACCATTCTGCCTGGGCCCCACACAAGCTGTGTACACCAATCAGCAAGAGGGAGAAGTGGTCAGACTCATTGACTGGCCAATGAGGATGGAGAGAGAATTATCATGGTTGACCAGCCTATAGGAAGACGCCGCGTGTGGCTGCTATATTTCATCTTCTTCATTTAACCTGCACCGAAAATTAGCTACCAAATGGCTTGGATTTCTCTACGGTTTTGCCATGCCGATTTCGTAGCAAATACCTGCGATTCATCAATTATCAGAAAACAAGTCAAGCATTAAAACAAAGAGACCAGATCTACATAAAATCAGTCCAGGAACTCGAATATTGCGTCCTTTTTTCATAAAATGCCCCAGAACATGGGGTTCGAAGCTTTGCAAGTTTAGACCTTCAATAATGGTGGATTACGGTTTATGGCTAAAAGCTCCAATATAATACGTCGTACCTGCTCTAGTTAACCTCATAAACTTGTTAGGATTGTTAGTTCACGTAAAAACATGATGAAACGCAATATATGAAAGTTACCACATGAATACGTATGAAGAATGTGATCTCCATGTTAGTAATGTGACCAAGCTTATTTTATGATCCCACCTTACCTTGTGATACCTCAGAGGTTGATTGAGATAATTGGTTGGCCTTGAATCTCTCTGGAATTCGTTTGTTACTCTTGCCCTAACTTTCTTTGAATTTTGGAAGTTTTTTGAAAACCCTAGTGCCTCTCTCCAATTTTTTCGTCCCCTTGGCTGTGAGAATACTTAAAATATATATAGGCCTTGAATTAGGTTTAGAACTTGAATAGAAAGATCCCTTAATTGGTGAAAAAATATTGAGAAATTATTTGATTCCATATTGCACCAATCATTTATATTTTGGACTCTCTTATTATTTTGCACATATCTTCCTTAAATCATGGCCTTTAGATCAAATTTAATCAAGGAAAAAATTGATTTATTACTCATATTATTTTTGATGACTTATTCAATTTTATTTGAAATTAAATGATTAAAATCAAATATAAAAAAAATAATATCATGAAAATAATAATATATGGTCAATGGAATCCCTTTGGGCTTAAGATTTCGTGGATAGCCCAATACTTAAAAATACCAAAATCCCTCACTTAGCTTTTCATGCATTTTCTCAATTTTTGGCCAAGTTTAAGAGTGCATATCTCCCTCAATTTTTGTCATATGACCATGTTCTAGGACTTTTTGGAAAGCCGAAGATGTCCTTTAAACCCTCCTTTTAGTTTCATCTCAATTGAGTCTTCCATGTTCATGTTATGATCTTTGAGAAAAAATGACTTTTGGCGATCCTTTAGAAGGACCTGTAATGTACTGGCTCATATCTCTTATGCGGAAGCATTTATTGACCTTGGGCTCAACATCAAAGTTGTAGAGAATCAAATTTCCTTGCGAATGAGCTTTGGTTAAGGAAATTCTGATAAAGTATGAGAGAGATACGAGCAGTCAAAGTTGGGTTGACTTTTAGTTCAAAACCCTAAATTAGTAACTTGGACATTTGATGATTTTGGAGCTTTCCTTGATAAATCATGATAAACACTTGATCAAATGATAAATGAAACTTCAAAATGAGAATGTTGACAAAAAATCAGGAACTTTGACTGTGATTTGACCATAGTTTGACTTTTAGGTCAACCAGTCGATTGTTGATTATTTGGGTCATTGAGTGAGCAATCTTTTGAATCAGGGTTTGAAACTTGGCATGAGGGTAGTTTGAATCATATAAGAGATTATGGAATCCACTTGAGGTATCAGAAGTTCAAATTCCTTGATTAAATCCGAAACCCTAATTTAGAGGCTGTTGTTTAGGAGAGAGACTGCATGCTTCCTTCTTGTGTATCTTTGAGCATTTGAAAGTCAGATGGACTGAAATATGGATAAATATGTTGGGAAAATTTTGGGGTATGACAGCTGCCCCTATTTAATTTTGTTAAACCCGAAGATGTAGATTAGCCTGTGTGCTTGCCGGAGTCTGATGGTAGAAAAGGATTGAACACTAGAATACCCAAAAAATTTGCCCTTGCTGAGATAGGGACTTTTTGTAGGAGATGGGCTTAAAGATGCCATCCGTCCAGATGTGGACAAGATATCTGTCTGAAGCAAATGCTTTTTCAGACTGGATCACATACATTGATTGTATTTGAAGGAGAGATTCATAAAAATGAAGTAATGTTTTATAGAAGACTACCTGGAGAGGTTCCTGAATAGATAGATCATTGGCTGATGTAAAAGAGATTAGGCTCTAAACAAAGCTCGGGAAGAAGTGTCTTGTAGAAGATTAACTGAGAAACTCCTTGAAAGGGTAGTAGATGTCTTAAAACATGTTGGATAACTCTGTTGAAGAAGATTACCTAGAAAGGTTGAGATATGTCTTAAACAAGATTAACCTAGAAAGGTATGATATGTCTTAAACAAGACTGACCTAGAAAGGCTCCTAGAAAGAATATGATACGTCTTAAAAAAGACTACCTAGAAAGGATAAAAAATGTCTTAGAAAAGACTACCTAGAAAGGTTAAGAAAGGTCTTAGAGAATACTACCTAGAAAGGCTCCTGGAAAGGATATGAATCATCTTAGAAAAGATTACCTAGAAAGGTTCCTAGAAAGGAGGATAAATGTCTTAGAAAAGACTACCTAGAAAGGTTGTGATATGCCTTAAACAAGACCGACCGAGAAAGGCTCATAGAAAGGATATGAAGTTCTTTGATTGTTTCTGAATTATCTACGAAGAATAACCCGAAGTTAAGTGTCAGAGTTGTATTTGTCTTGAGTGTTGAGATTGAATCGTTGATACGATTGTATTTGCACCGCACTTGGATGATAATATTCTTTTGATTATGAAATGACCTGAAAAGGAAAGATTAGTTTTATGCAATGTCATGATGCATGTATTGAGATTCTCGAAATAAACGAGAGTACTATATGTTATGTATGTATTTATGAATGATGCAGGGATGGACTATATAGTCGAAGCATATTGATAACTCTTGTATCGCAACTGTTGATTGAGAAAATAAATCCCTGTATGCCGTTGGAGATAATGACAAGAGAATTCCTGTCTTTCGTTCGATGATATCCAGCTGGGGATTTTTGATCTTCGCCTGGGGATGAGAGTGACTTGAGTGATCTGATCCTGATGTATCCTGGGGACAAGAGAGATAAGTATACTATCCAACCAGATTTTTGAGTGGAAACCTTAATGGAAATAACGAGTTTGAATAAACCATGCTAGAGAAGAAGATTGTGTCGGAAAACCGACAATGTCGGAGGTATAAAATCTGTTGGGGAACCAAGTCTCTATTAGAAAGAGATTGCTTGAAGATAACTTCTTAAGGGATGCTATGTGGGGAAATATTAAGAAAGCTCCTGTGACACCCCATGTTTTCCCTTAATTAATTTAAATTGAAATTAAATTATTTATTGGATTTATTTGGCATTTTATTTGATTTATTAGAGAATTATGGAAAATGAGGCTAATGGGCCAGTGTCGCAAGTAACAATTGGGGGGGGTGTCAGTTGCAAAGCCTTTTACTAAACTAAGGTTATATCTTCCATAAAATAGAAAAGAGGAAGATTTTGTGAAAAGGGGAACCAAAAAGGAGAAGAGAAGATTGAACGTGAAATTGGGAGAAGTGCAAGTGCGAAGAGCAAGAGCATCCAAGAATTCGACATCGAGGTAAGGGGGGATTCTTCTCATTAACCTCAATTATGGGTATTATGAATGATTCGATTGAATTCGTATGTTAGGATTCTGAATTGGATTATGTGTCGGTGTTTGGGGTTTTGGGATTTATAGAACTTTGGTTCAATTTATGTTGTGAATGATGATTGGTGTTGAATAATGATGTTAAAGCATGATTAGAAGTATGTGTAAATGTGTATTTTCGTGTTTGTTGGTGCTATTTGATGTTGCAATACATTGTGGTACGTTCTGGTATGGATTGGAATTGTTGCAGGTGCTGAAAGATGGAGTTTTGGGGTTTCTGGTACGAGGTAACCGGTTACCTGGGGAGTGGTAACGTATTACCTGAGGTTACGTCACTGAGATGGCCTATTCGTTGTGAAGTAACCGGTTACTTGAGTTGGGGTAACCGGTTACCACTGTTGGAATTTGTGTTCTGTGGTTCTGCTGGGAGGCAGTAACCGGTTACTGGTTTTGAAGTAACCGGTTACCGCTGTTACGAATAGACTTGTTGGTTACTCCGTAAGGTAGTAACTGGTTACTTGAATTGGAGTAACCGGTTACCACTGAAGCTTTTTGGAAAAATACTTATTTTAATTATCCGTAACTTTTAAACCGTTAATCCTTTTTGTACGCCGTTTCGAGGACCCGTTAGATGAATTAATCCCCTATTTTATGAAGTATATTAGGGAGTTATAACTTAAAATCAATTTTGGTTGGTTTTGAGAATTTGTATTTGGTGGTATATTGAGTAACGATACAAACATGCTATGCGGTGTTTTAGCTAGTATGATTGCTGAGGTGATAATATATTGTTGTGTTAAATGTATTATGTTGTGGTGAATATCAAATGGTTGTGATATTACTATGCTTTTTATGTTGTGGATGAATGATTATAAATCGTAGCGGTTGTGATTGATGATTAATATACATGTATTGTTGATGTAAAATGTATGTTTGAGATGGTTGAAAAATAGCATACCTATGTGTGGCTATTGTTGTTGCATTGGTTGATGATTATGATTATTCAGTTGATTGGTGTTGATGATTAGCATGCTGTATGTAATGCATGCATTTCATAATCATGTTGTGGGTTGTATCCCTTATGGTGGTGGGACAGCGGTAGCTAATTCCCACTGTGTGGAATTAGTGAGAGAAGTAGCCGAATCTTTTTGGTGGTGGATCGGTGAGATGGGTTATCCCATGTTTGGTACCACATGCCTTTAGTTGCATTGCATTAGGTTGTTGTGTATAATTGTAACATGAATGGAAGTTGTCCAATGTTACAATTTGTGTGTATTCGATAGGGATGATTTTATTTGATGAATGTTGCTATACTATCTGAATATGATTGATTTAGGTGAATAATGTATGGATGAAGTTGTATTGTTTATATTCCTATAACATTTGTTAATGCGAATGAAACTCACCCTTACTTTGATGATTTCAGATTGAAGTAGCGGCTTAAGCGATCGGTGAGGATGACTCGTAGAGTTTATCCAGTTATGTTGGGTCGTGTCGGTGTCATGCTCTGGTCTTGTAACACTGGGGGAACGTCTGTTTTAGTATTTGATTGATGGATTATTTCTTACGTGGAATAATGTTTTATTTGTTTGGATCGGTGAATTTGGATATAAATCCCGATGTTTTATGTTTAATCAGTTTGAGATAAATTCTGCTGTGTTAACATAATTACTGAATAATGTGATTTGAAGTTCCTCATAAGGCATGGCATAACTTAATGTTTTAAATATTTTGAAGTTGTAATACCCTTTTTATGTTTTACTCTGAATTTTTAATTGATATTCCGTGGGGTTTTAGAAGGGTGTTACAATAGTGGTATCAGAGCAGGTCGGTCCGTCCGGCCAATTGTCGAGTTAGTTGAGTTGCACGACAGTTGTATATCTTCGGCATTTTATCCCTTGGTACACGACAGGTGAGTGAATCACTGTCGGTACTTGTTTGTTTTGTTGCAGGTGTTGGATTGAAACAAGTGGGGGAGAAGCTTCGCTTCTCGGTTGTGTTTCAGTTGTAAGACGATTGATTCAGTAGGCTGTTGTTGGCAACCGTGCAAGTGTTGTTGGAGTTGGTTGTTTCCTGAATCGAAGGTGACTTGAAATTAAGACTTGACTGGTAATTAAGTTGGGACATCTTAAAGGAAGATGATTAGGGGTATTTGATGATTATTTGTAGGAGATGGAAATTAGAAAGTTGCAATGTATCATCTCTGCTGGTGGACTGCGAAGTTGTCAGTTGAGTAGCCTTGCATCTCAGAAGAGGTTCAGTTGCAAGTTGCAAAGAGGATTACGGTCGTAATGTTTCAGAAAATGAACTTCGGCGATGGAATGTGTTGCTCAAGTTATAAGAATGTTTGGAAGCGAAGAGATATGATAAGGAGCTGCATAGAATGTGATTGATTTGAAGAGAATGAGTTTCGAAGTGGAATTTCCGCAAGTAAAACGCAGGAAAGTTGCCGAATCGTTATGAAACTTCGAAAATTCATAACTGGAGTTCTGGACATCCGATTTGAGTTCCGTTTGAAGTGTCGGAAAGCTAACGAGATGAACTTTGTTATAAAAATGGTTGAAGCAGTTGTAACATATTTAATTGTGACAGGATGACGTTAGAAAGAGGTGAAGTTACGGTTACACTTGTCCTTAGAACTAGACTTGTTAGCGGTATTGCACAGGATGTCAGTGTCAGAGTTGAACGGATTGAAGGAATAATTAAAGGCTTGTTGAGAAGTAATTTTATAAATTGAGTGTACCATTTGAGGAGTTTTGGAAATATCTTTTAAAGTGTCGCTGTATGGCGTCCGTGTTGCATTTTCGGATAAAGATTGGAAAATTCATATCTTGAGTTTCGAGTGTCGGAATTATGTGCCGTTTGAACCTACGAAGAAGAGATATTATGTTCTACCTTATGGGAGGTTTATAAATATAGTATAGTGATCCTATGAGGAGAGGTTATGAAGTCGCTTATGGAAGCGTGAAACTCGTTGAATAAGAATGCCTACTACCGCGATTGTTTGAAACAAAATTGAGTAGAATATGTTGTTGATGAATAAGTTGATGAGATGTTCGGTTATGAAGATGATTTGAGTACCGATGGATTTTAGTGAGAAGTGAATTAATAGTAAAGATGGAATAAACTTTAGAACTCTTGGAGTTGTATTTGTAATGACAAAGTAACGATAGGTATAAAAGAAGAATTGTAGAGAATTTCTAACCCCTATTGATGCGAGGAAGACTTGTTGAGATTTCGAGTGGAATGATATTGGGATATGAAAGACGTCACAAGATTGGGAGTAAAACCACGAGTTAGGAATGTTGTCGCGGTCTTTTGCTAAGATGAGGATTTTAATTTGGAACGAGATGAATAGTAATGTACGAGTATATTAGTGATTATGAAGTTGGGAAGTACTTAACAAGTGTGTAATGCTAAGTGACTATGAAGCGGATTTTGTGAAATGTTTGGACGTTGGTGTCTCACCGACAAGATCCAATAAGAGGGAAGTGTGCGAGTTGTAAATACTCAAAGTGAATTATTGGACTATGACGATGTTAATGAGTTTGAGTGCAAACTCGGAAAGGACACTATTAGGTAGTAACGACGGTTTATGCTTACATATGATTGTGGCTATCTATTGACAAATTGAGGACTTGATCACCCTTAATCTCTTGTTGATAGTGGACGGAATCATATAAATGGGATGAGCTTGTTTTGTTACCTTAATGGTATAAGTTGTGATGAATACTAAGCCGTGAGAATAATCACTCACCATGTTGTGTGAACTTGTGAAGAGATGAAAATGAAAGAGTGCAACATAATTGACGGTGACTTGAGACGGGTAATCAGAGTCGCGCAGCGAAAGTGTGATGTGGAGTAGTGTTATGAGTACTACTTGTGGGCAGTGTGGAATTAATATGTCGGAAGCCTACATAGAGAACATGTATTGATCTATATGATTAGGATCTAGTAGATGTAAGGATGTTGTGCCGGAGAATCAGAACCCTTTTGAATAATTGCCAAGATGATGAATATGTTATTGTGGTTGTACGTAGTTAACGAGTATGTATTCGGCGAAGTTAAGACGATGAGTTGATACCATATGATGCTATAATAATTTTGTGCTGTTGTAAGATGTTGTTGTAGATTCCAGATAGAATAAGGGATTATACTCTAAGAAGGATGAGGTTGATTTAATTCTTAGAGAAGAGCGGAACTCAATTTGAGCTATTTTGTAAGAAATGGTGTATTGAGGCTGATGAGTGTGATTATAACTACTTGTGTGTACTCGTTCTGATGGTTAGAATTTTTTTTATATAGATAAAGTAAAGCAGGGATTTGTTTTTTAGTACGAGTAAGTATTGTTCAGTGGTAGATTGGTACCATGTATGGTAAAGAATGATTCTTGAACGAATAAGTAAAGAGGGCCAGAATTGGGTAAAAACTCGAAAATCTAATTGGTAATGATGATTGTAATGAGTAATCAGAGCAGTGCAACGGGAATGAAATGTAATGTGTTGGATGATTGTTGGTCTGACTTGAGAGGAGTCAGATAGTTGAGATTTAATGATATGAGGAATACGATTATTGAGTTTTCTTGAAGAAAGTAGTTGGTGAAGAGTGATAGTATTATGTTATCGCTCAAATGGAAAATTATGTTTAAGGTTGGCACGTTCGTTAGATGGAATGTATTACTGCAGTGTTGATCAGGTGTGATCATGCTATGGGTAAGGAATTATTGTGCACAGATGTGGGTAGCGGAAATCTATATTAGTGTTGAGTGACGACCTTATTGACAGATGCAGATAAGTTAATGTCATGATGACACTGCTATTAAGTAGTGGAATATTGAGAAGGACGGATAGGATTGTGGAAAGATCCTTGTCCTATATGAGGTTTTGATCTCGCTTTCTAGGATGGGATCCTAGTGCGTATGTATAACCTTCTAAGATGGAGAGGTTAGAGCAATGTTATACATCTTGCTGACGTGAGTGGAATTCTCTTTCAGTTTGAGGATGAATTTGATTCTAAGGTAGTACGATGAAGAATAGTTTACAACTGTGATTATGCGTTGGGTGACCATTCATCCCATTGTTGTTAAATTTTGAAGGTATAACGAGTGGTACATCTTTGGATGGTCAAATATGACGTAAGAGTTGAAATTTGAATGCATGGGACATGCTTTCTATTGGCGATATCAGATGAATTTTGAGGATCAAAAATAGGAAGTTGAAGTAATTGTGCGGTAAATAGATAGCATTGGTCAGGGTAGCTTGGGGAGGACCATCAAGTGGCAATGTTAATTGGGAGCTGGAGAATCATATGAAGGATTCTTATACGAGCTGGTTGCTTGAGGTATGTTTTCGAGGACGAAAACTCTTTTAGTGGGGGAGAGTTGTGACACCCCATGTTTTCCCTTAATTAATTTAAATTGAAATTAAATTATTTATTGGATTTATTTGGCATTTTATTGGATTTATTAGAGAATTATGGAAAATGAGGCTAATGGGCCAGTGTCGCAAGTAGCAATTGGGGGGTGTGTCAGTTGCAAAGCCTTTTACTAAACTAAGGTTATATCTTTCATAAAATAGAAAAGAGGAAGATTTTGTGAAAAGGGGAGCCAAAAAGGAGAAGAGAAGATTGAACGTGAAATTGGGAGAAGTGCAAGTGCGAAGAGCAAGAGCATCCAAGAATTCGACATCGAGGTAAGGGGGGATTCTTATCATTAACCTCTATTATGGGTATTATGAATGATTCGATTGAATTCGTATGTTAGGATTCTGAATTGGATTATGTGTCGGTGTTTGGGGTTTTGGGGTTTATAGAACTTTGGTTCAATTTATGTTGTGAATGATGATTGGTGTTGAATAATGATGTTAAAGCATGATTAGAAGTATGTGTAAATGTGTATTTTCGTGTTTGTTGGTGCTATTTGATGTTGCAATACATTGTGGTACGTTCTGGTATGGATTGGAATTGTTGCAGGTGCTGAAAGATGGAGTTTTGGGGTTTCTGGTACGAGGTAACCGGTTACCTGGGGAGTGGTAACCGATTACCTGAGGTTACCTCACTGAGATGGCCTATTCGTTGTGAAGTAACCGGTTACTTGAGTTGGGGTAACCGGTTACCACTGTTGGAATTTGTATTCAGTGGTTCTGCTGGGAGGCAGTAACCGGTTACTGGTTTTGAAGTAACCGGTTACCGCTGTTACGAATAGACTTGTTGGTTACTCCGTAAGGTAGTAACCGGTTACTTGAATTGGAGTAACCGGTTACCACTGAAGCTTTTTGGAAAAATACTTATTTTAATTATCCGTAACTTTTAAACCGTTAATCCTTTTTGTACGCCGTTTCGAGGACCCGTTAGATGAATTAATCCCCTATTTTATGAAGTATATTAGGGAGTTATAACTTAAAATCAATTTTGGTTGGTTTTGAGAATTTGTATTTGGTGGTATATTGAGTAACGATACAAACATGCTATGCGGTGTTTTATCTAGTATGATTGCTGAGGTGATAATATATTGTTGTGTTAAATGTATTATGTTGTGGTGAATATCAAATGGTTATGATATTACTATGCTTTTTGTGTTGTGAATGAATGATTATAAATCGTAGTGGTTGTGATTGATGATTAATATACATGTATTGTTGATGTAAAATGTATGTTTGAGATGGTTGAAAAATAGCATACATATGTGTGGCTATTGTTGTTGCATTGGTTGATGATTATGATTATTCAGTTGATTGGTGTTGATGATTAGCATGCTGTATGTGATGCATGCATTTCATAATCATGTTGTGGGCTGTATCCCTTATGGTGGTGGGACAGCGGTAGCTAATTCCCACTGTGTGGAATTAGTGAGAGAAGTAGCCGAATCTTTATGGTGGTGGATCGGTGAGATGGGTTATCCCATGTTTGGTACCACATGCATTTAGTTGCATTGCATTAGGTTGTTGTGTATAATTGTAACATGAATGGAAGTTGTCCAATGTTACAATTTGTGTGTATTCGATATGGATGATTTTATTTGATGAATGTTGCTATACTATCTGAATATGATTGATTTAGGTGAATAATGTATGGATGAAGTTGTATTGTTTATATTCCTATAACATTTGTTAATGCGAATGAAACTCACCCTTACTTTGATGATTTCAAATTGAAGTAGCGGCTTAAGCGATCGGTGAGGATGACTCGTAGAGTTTATCCAGTTATGTTGGGTCGTGTCGGTGTCATGCTCTGGTCTTGTAACACTGGGGGAACGTCTGTTTTAGTATTTGATTGATGGATTATTTCTTACGTGGAATAATGTTTTATTTGTTTGGATCGGTGAATTTGGATATAAATCCCGACGTTTTATGTTTATTCAGTTTGAGATAAATTCCGCTGTGTTAACATAATTACTGAATAATGTGATTTGAAGTTCCTCATAAGGCATGGCATAACTTAATGTTTTAAATATTTTGAAGTTGTAATACCCTTTTTATGTTTTACTCTGAATTTTTAATTGATATTCCGCGGGGTTTTAGAAGGGTGTTACAGCTGCTCTGTGGGGAAGGTTCCCAGAGATTTTCAATTTTTCATTGCCCCTTGTCTTTGAGTACTTGCTGTTGAAAAACACTTGCGAGAGTATACCTGCCCCTGGAATCAATAGCTTGGTATGCTCGATACTTGAATTTGGAATTAGAACTTCAAAGAAGAGACAGATACTGACATCATCTGATGCTAGTAGCTAAATATCATTTGTTGAGATTTATGATTGATGTGACATGCCCCTAGTGATGGACTAACTTCTCTGGTTGTTTAGTGCTTCTGAGAGATTCTATGAATCGTGCCCATCTTTCCCCCAGTAGATGGGATAATAATATGTCATGCCCCTTGTATAAACGAGCTTTTAGCTGATCGAGTCATGCCTGCGAGACGTCTCTGCAAATTTATCTGTTGGGAGGACTTTTAGTCAGTAATTATGCCCCATGCAGATTCTTCCTGATGTCAAACATTTGAAATTACGTAGACAAAATTGTTTTACAATGAAACTCATAAAAATGCAATGCATATGTCTGTCTTGGAGTTTAAAAACATTTTTAGTAAAACAAAAGACGTAAGAAAGTGATGTTTGTAAAAACATGATATCAACTCAGGATTTTTGGTAATCTTTAAGGAGTCGGGATACCTTTTTTGTGACAGTATGCTTTCGAACTAACCATGCTTCAGTTAGGAATTTAAAGGGTTGTAACATGGCTTGGTTCACGGTTTAAGAAACAAAGGATAATGGCTCAAAAATTTATTTATACCCATCCCAATCTTCATGATGTTCTTCGATCCTACGCTCAGTTAACTTTGCATTTAAGTTCTAGTAGGTCTTGAAGTCGTAATATTGACATTGGATGATGGTTGAAGCACCGAAAGTTTATTTGAAAAGGCAGTCATCCTTTTTTGTAATTATTTTTCTTTTGTCGAGGATTTGTAGTGACCTCCCTTTTTTGGATTTATTATCCCTAACTTTTTCCTGAACTGTTTATTTTGAGATTAAATTCAGCAGGATATTTCTATTTTCAATAAGTCTCCTTCATAGGTTTTGACTTAACCATTTTTCTTCTTTTTTCTTTTATAGATATTGACTGCTTGACTTTAGAATTAGGGGAATCCATCACTTGTGTTGACAACAGCTAAGATAATTGAGTTAACTGAGTAACTACCGTGCCCTAGGTTATGATTAAAGGTTTTAAATTGTATGATAAAGAAAACTTCTTCTTCTTAGGCTCAAAGGGGTTGACGAGGGATTAACATCCTTATATCTCCACTGTTTAGGAATTGAAACAATGCATGTACATCGTCAGCATAGTCCGTTCAAAAGCATACTGTATGAGGTTGCGGTATCGTTTTCGTCATCCTCCCCTAAAAGGTTCACAGCTTTTGCGAGAGTTAAATATCATAAAGAAAACCAAGTAAAAACAAAGTTAAATATAGCAATAGGAGGAGAAATAAATCAAAACAAACATATGCAATGCATTAATGATTATGATAAAATAAATAGAGTCTGACATAAGACGAATGTTTAAACAAACAGGAAAGAAATTGCGAATGTGTGTAAATTAATGATCTAAATAGCCATCCTTTAGACTTTGCGAGGCTCCTCTGGTTGGCCAAATTCGACGATCCCTTCTTCGATCAAGTCTTGAATTTTATGTTTCAATGGCCCACAATCTTCTATATCGTGACCAGGACTATTTGAATGGTAAGCACATCTTGCATGATGCTTGTACCCAGGGACGGGATTAGCAGAAGTTGAGTATGGAGGCGGTAGAGTTATCAGACTCCGATCAAGCAAGTGTTACAAATCTTGAGCCAATGGCATGTGTAGTGGGGTAAATGACCTTTCGGGTTCGGATTTCAAAGTACGTTGGTCACCTTGTTGCTTACGTTGATCTTTCTGTTGCGGATGTGTTGGGGCCTGACTAGAGACCAGGACTGCCCCAACAGTGTTGGATTCATTCTTCTGATTGTATGGCTTTTTTACAGTACCAGAAGAAGTAGCCACCTGAATTTTTCCGTTCCAGATACCAATTTCAACACGTTCTCTAGTCAGTATGAGGTCGGTGAAACAAGACAAGGAGCTACCAAGTAAATGGCTATAGAAAGGACCAGTCAGTGTATTCATGAACATGTCAACTAATTCTCGGTAAGCCATGGGAGGTTGGACTCTGCCAACCAAGTCTCTCCATTTCTGAGCATATTCTTTGAAGCTTTCATTAGGTCCCATGGACATGCTTTGTAGTTGCATGCGAGTTGGCGCGAGATCAGTATTGTATTGGTATTGCTTGTAGAAAGCACCGGCCAAGTCTTCCCATGTATGAATGTTGGCACTTGATAGTACCATTCGAGTTGGGTTCTAGATAAGCTCTCTTGGAAAAAGTGGATCCATAGCATCTTGTCAGCGGTATGAGGCCGAATCATCCTCTCATAGGATTTTCAGGTGCAGTTTAGGACACGAGACTCCATCATACTTAGCAAAGGTCGGAGTCTTGAATTTCGGAGGAATGACAACCCTTGAGATGAGTACTAGCTCTTCAAAATCTAGACCGGGTACTTTCTGAATTTCCATAGCTTTCATACGTTCCTCCAGCAGTTTGTACTGGTCATGAGGATGTTCGTCCTCATAGTAATAGTCCTCTTCTTCCTCAGAGGGCTTGACGGAATCATGGTTGCTTTTCACATCAGTTTTGACACTAGCATCGTCCTCTTGTTCATCGTCGTCCTCTTTAGAAACCTTGACTTCTTCAGCCTTTTTGAGTGGACCTCGGAATCTTCTTCCCATGTTAAGGACACCCACGGATCTTCTAGGCCTTTTCTCTTTCTTGGTCAGGAGTGCTTTCAGTTCATCTTGCGCCTTGGATAAGTTCACGATCAGATCTTGAAACTGGGCATTCTGAGCTTGAAGGTCTTTGACTGATTGCTCGAGATTCATGATGCTGAAATAAACAGCGAGGAGGTGAGAAACCTGTGGTGGAAACCTGTGATGCGATGTTATGAATGCAGATGTAATATTTTCAAGGATCTTTAGGAAATTTAGTTAGCATCATTGGAAAATGATTTGGTCGCATCTTTGTTTGAAGAACTCTGATTCTTGGATGTTCTTCCATGGGAATCAAGCTCACCATATCCAGTGGGTCATAGCCTTTGATTCGGGATACTTCTGAATTTGAAGGTATATGGCTAGAGGAAAATAAATCCTCTTGCCCCTTGATAGGTACTGAGTCTCTGAATTGGAAGGTATGTGGCCAGAGGAAAATAAATCCTCTTGCCCCTTGATTAGGAGTTCGGTCCTTGATAAGAGAACCTGAAATTGTGCACCCTAAATCCCTAAGATCCTTGAAAGGGTTAGTTAAATCATGTTATGCTTATGATGTCATGATGTCATGAATGTTATGCGAATGCAGTTCATTAGGCACAGTGTGAGATAGTAATGGCAAACAAGTCCTTTAACAAAACCTGCAAGGAAACAAAGGTTAGTAGCAAACACAAACAAGTCACACAAGTGCCCTTAGGTTTAGAGGCTTGCATGAAGTTCGTAGGTAAGTACCCACTCTACTGAAGTTTAGTTGGTTCAACCTGTCCTATATAAAGATCGGGTTCTAGGGAGCTCATATCATTGACCTTTCTCAAAGGCGCTTATCTCAGTTCGGCAATCGAATCACCAACCGAGAAGGTCCTGAAAGTCCAGTCCATATGAGTGTAGCTTCGAGTATCAACCAACTTCAGTCGGAACCAAAGCCAGCCATCTCGCTACTTTCTAATAGGCCAAAGTCAAGTTCAACTAAGGTTCTAGGGGCAAATTAGTGCTTAATGACACCCCACAGCAGCCAAGTGTTTCCTCAAGTCGGATCCCAAGGAACACCAGGACAAACCATTGTGTCACACTAACGATGGCCAACATATCAACCACATCAGTATACGTTGTGCAGTCTCCTTGGTCTCATGCCATTTACCTAAGGTACTCAGATCCGGGTTAGGATCTTTCACATAAGTAAATACCCAAAACAACCTTTGAAATATAAAGCGGACAAATCAAACAATTAAAGTGATCCTAACCTTTAAGGTAACCCCTCTTTTATTCGAAAACATCCCCTGCAGAGTCGCCAGTTCTGTAATACGGTGAACTGACTTTATTCGAAATGTCGCGGTAAGCAAGAGTCGCCACCGACTTTTATTTTATCCAATTTGGAAAGGCTAAAAGAACAGGAAAAGACCTTTTAAATAGATTGAGTTCAGGGGGTAAGTTATACAAAGGGAAGGTGTAAAGCACCCTTTGCATCCATGGTTTTCCATGGGCTCTTAATTGCTTAGCTCACTTGTTTGTTTGAATTGTTTGAAAAGACGTGTCGTGTGTTTAGAAAAAGATTTGAATAAGGACTTTAGCTTGTAAATAAGCGTAGCCTTTTGGAAATCGTTTTGAAAAGGAACTGTGAAAAGTATTTTGAAAGTTTGTTGTGAGCAAGCAGTTAAGAGTACCTACCCTAAGTTAAATGTCTTTATGTTCTTTAAGTCTTTCGTTTGAAAGGGCTATCCATACCATAAGGAGGGTAGGTAGTCTTTTCATTGGATGTAAGGGTCATCAAAAGGTCATCGAGAATAATCGTTCCCCACAAGACTGTCCCTACCATAAAGAGGGCAGGTAGTCTCGGGGAAGGATAAAATAGTCATTAATTTTTTAGGCATCATGCGAGGATACCTTAGCAATTGGGACAATCATCACATTTTACCGAGGCAGCTTCGAGGGAGTTTCAATATCTTTGAAGGCAACATTGCTTTAGGTATCCTCGGAATCGAGGGACTTGACTATTTTTAGGCAACAAAATTAAGGCAACCAATTAATAAGGAAACAGGCAACAAGAGGAATTACCCTAAAGGTGTGTGGGTGCAACAATCACGTGATTAAGTTCGATTATTTATCTTATAATTAGTTATCCTAATTCTGTTCAAGGCTTGTTCTCCCTAGGATTACTAACCACGGCAGAAAAGTAATGCAGTTTAAATGTCTTACGCTATTACAATTAACACCTGCGGAGATGGGGGGAAAATAAAACCCTTATATGGTAAAATAAAGGCAGAAAATTAATTTACACATCTTTAGCCTTGATCTTCCTCGAACCTTCGATTGACTCCGATCATCTGAGAATTAAACGGATAATAATAGGGAAGAGTGTAAGTGTGATTCATTGACTATTCTGAGGCAAACTCTTTTTTAGGCAAAAAGGCAAAATAAAAATCAAAATGATATTTAAACTAGAAGAATTAGAAAAAGAATCAGAAACTTAGCTTTTCTGATTGGTATGGCGCGTGGCTGAAAGATCCTGGTTAATCCTGAAAATTAGCCACGAAGAAGGAAAAATGTTAGTGCATGAGTGATCTCAACAATTATAACGTGGCAGATAATAATAATTTAGGCGAACAAAAAAGGGCATGGCAAAAGGCAAGCCCTGAATGAGCCAAAAGTTAAATAGGGTTAATGGGCAACACCTACCAGTAAACCTAAGGCTACCAGGGTTTATAAATGGATCGAAGTTAACAAAACTTTAAAAGCATATACAAAAATAACAGTTTTTATTGTTTTTTTTTAAAAAGACAATTAAAAGAAAAATTGTGGAAAAATCGAGTTTCGATTAAATAATTATAAAACATTTTTTGTAATTATATATAAAACAAACATGATTTTTAGAATAAGTATAAAAAAAAACAAATAAACTAAAGGAAATTAAAAGAAATTATGTAATGAAAAAAGTTAGAAAAGCTTAGCTTTGGATCAGATGTAGGTTGGCCCTTGATGGTCCATGATAGACTAGCATCTCCATGTCTTTCAGAATTGAATTTGCAAATATACGATGGTCAGAAACGAGGATGCATCATAAGCATCCAAGAGGTACGCACGCTGGATCCTTCAAGAATAATCCTGAAAAAACAATATGCACGAGGAGGGACTTGAACTTGTTACCCCATGGTGATAGCTTTCACACACTTGCCAATTACGCTGCAGATTTAATTTGTTAAAGAGTCAATTGAAATTAAACAAATATTAAAAACAAGGAAACTGGGGACAAGTCAAAGGACCATTTTGCTTGGGCCTCACACAAGCTGTGTACACCAATCAGCAAGAGGGAGAAGTGGTCAGACTCATTGACTGCCCAATGAGGATGGAGAGAGAATTATCCTGGTACACCAGCCTATAGGAACACGCCGCGTGTGGCTGCTGTACTTCATCTTCTTCATTTAACCTGCACCGAAAATTAGCTACCAAATGGCTTGGATTTCTCTACGGTTTTGCCATGCCGATTTCGTAGCAAATACCTGCGATTCATCAATTATCAGAAAACACGTCAAGCATTAAAATAAAGAGACCAGATCTACATAAAATCAGTCCAGGAACTCGAATATGGCGTCCTTTTTTCATAAAATGCCCCAGGACATGGGGTTCGAAGCTTTGCAAGTTTAGACCTTCAACAATGGTGGATTACGGTTTAGGGCTAAAAGCTCAAATATAATATGTCGTACCTGCTCTAATTAACCTCATAAACTTGTTAGGATTGTTAGTTCACGTAAAAACATGATGAAACGCGATATATGAAAGTTACCACATGAATACATATAAAGAATGTGATCTTCATGTTAGGAACATGACCAAGCTTATTTTATGATCCCACCTTACCTTGTGATACCTCAGAGGTTGGTTGAGATAATTGGTTGGCCTTGAATCTTTCTGGAATTAGTTTGTTACTCTTGCCCTAGCTTTCTTTGAATTTTGGAAGTTTTTTGAGAACCCTAGTGCCTCTCTCCAATTTTTTCGTCCCCTTGGCTGTGAGAATACTCAAAATATATATAGGCCTTGAATTAGGTTTAGAACTTGAATAGAAAGATCCCTTAATTGGTGAAAAAATATTGAGAAATTATTTGATTCCATATTGCACCAATCATTTCTATTTTTGACTCTCCTATTATTTTGCACATATCTTCCTTAAATCATGGCCTTTAGATCAAATTTAATCAAGGAAAAAATTGATTTATTACTCATATTATTTTTGATGACTTATTCAATTTTATTTGAAATTAAATGATTAAAATCAAATATAAACAAAATAATATCATGAAAATAATAATATATGGTCGATGGACTCCCTTTGGGCTTAATATTTCGTGGATAGCCCAATAGTTATGGCCCAATACTTAAAAATACCAAAATCCCTCACTTAGGTTATCATGCATTTTTTCAATTTTTGGCCAAGTTTAAGAGTGCATATCTCCCTCAATTTTTGTCATATGACCATGTTCTAGGACTTTTTGGAAAGCCGAAGATGTCCTTTAAACCCTCCTATTTGTTTCATCTCAATTGAGTCTTCCATGTTCATGTTATGATCTGCGAGAAAAAATGACTTTTTGCGATCCTTTAGAAGGACCTGTAATGTACTGGCTCATATCTCTTATGCGGAAGCATTTATTGACCTTGGGCCCAACATCAAAGTTGTAGAGAATCAAATTTCCTTGAGAATAAGCTTTGGTTGAGGAATTTCTGATAAAGTATGAGAGAGATACGATCAATCAAATTCGGGTTGACTTTTAGTTCAAAACCCTAAATTAGTAACTTGGACATTTGATGATTTTGGAGCTTTCCTTGATAAATTATGATCAACCATTGATCAAATGATAAATGAAACTTCAAAATGAGAATGTTGACAAAAAATCAGGAACTTTGACTGTGATTTGACCATAGTTTGACTTTTAGGTCAACCAGTCGATTGTTGATTGTTTGGGTCATTGAGTGAGCAATCTTTTGAATCAGGGTTTGAAACTTGGCATGAGGGTACTTTGAATCATATGAGAGATTATGGATTCCACTTGAGGTATCAGAAGTTCAAATTCCTTGATTAAATCCGAAACCCTAATTTAGAGGCTGTTGTTTAGGAGAGAGACTACATGCTTCCTTCTTGTGTATCTTTGAGCATTTGAAAGTCAGATGGACTGAAATATGGATAAATATAATTGGCAAATTTTGGGGTATGACACCATCCAAAAGGGTTCGCCCTGAACCTCATTGTTTTACCAACCGTATTACAGAACGTTTCCTACATTGATAAAGGATTGTTATGATAACATACGGTACTTTCCCAATATAGTAGATAAAGAAATGTCATAAACATTTCAAAGGTCCAATTTTTTCAAAAAGAACATAACGGTAATTGCAACCCTCGTGTGAGGGTGCCAGGTCAAAGTGGCGTGTCAGTGCCATGTCAAGTTAGGGTGTCTATGGAGTCTGAATAAAATCTCATTTTGATGAATGACTGGATTTTCTTACCTTTGAAAGACTCTTTCTCATTTTGTTATATTTCAAACATCGAATGGATATGTGAAAATAAAGGAAAATAGATAAAGTTTAGATATTTTTCTTCAGTACACACCAACGTAATATTCTCATGATTTTCTACTATATTATACTATATACTATATTATACTACATACTATAATATTATACCAATTTTCCTTGTATGTACCACAAAATCTTTTATTTTTAGTGAGTATTTTCTTATACCTGTTTTAGATTATATTCTACGATTCTCCATTTATTTTCAGTCCTTTCTTAAATTACGAAAATCATATACATGTATATATATATATATGCTTGAAGATTGGATTTTATCAATATCATCAGAAACAATCTAATAGTAAATATGAATGTTTGTAGCAAATGTGGTGATTCTAGGGTTTGTGACTGTGGTGAAGGTAACAGTAATGGTGTTACCATGGGGAGTGCTGGTTTGAAGAAACAGCAAAAACTAAAACAACCTAAGATTCTGAAAAGGGGTCCCGGCGTTGCTGAACTTGAGAAGATCTTGAGAGAAACAGAGACGCCAAGTGATTTACCACCACCACAAAGAGGAAGCAATGGAGGGTTTTCGATTTCATTGTCGTGGCCGTGTCCGGATTCTAATGTTTTGCATTCTCATGTACCATCGTTGTCCCTGGGTGTTGGATCTATGTATGGTGGTGGAGAATCTAGTGAAAGAGAACTGTTTCCTATGAATCATGCTGCATGGGAGTCTAATGGAATCCAAGCTGATGATTCTGGAAGTTCTTCTATGAATCTGTCTACTGCTATGGTGAGGTTTTACTAAAGAGCTTGCTACATGTTTTTAACACTTTAGATGTTTTTAACATATTTTAAATTAGAAAATTTAAAAAATAAAAATTGTCGGTTAATTTAATGTTTTTAACACTTTAGATGTTAAACATATTTTACATTAGAAAATTTAAAAAATTAAATCTATACACTTAATTTACTGTGGATTTTTTATTTTATTTTGTGTTGCTATATCATTATTATTATTATTTTGACCTAGGGTTTTAATTAATGTGTGTGTACCTGAAGTTTTAATGGTAAATCCACGTAATTTTATATATGCAGATTAATCAGTTTCAAGGGAATTTCATGCCACAGGAGGTACACATGCTTCTCCTATTTGATGTTTCTATTGAGCATAAGCAATATATGTTGGTAGTTTATCTTTCGTCTTACACAACCCAAAATTTAACTGATGATGGTTACATGGTATTCTATAAATATTTAACGGATGCGGGTAAAATTATCAAGATCTTGATCTAGATCGTAAAATCTTATGATTTCACGATCTTACTGTCCAACGGTCCAGATATTAAATAGAATCATACGTGGTACTAATCACTTGTGTTCAAGGAATATGAAAATGGATCATTTTCCTGCGAGCATACTTTCCTACCAAATTATTATGTAAAAATACTTCAAATAATTTGTATTATTTTTCATTTTAGTAGTATTTTATGATTTTTGTTATTCTCTTGTTTTTTACAATTTTTTTACCCATCTCGATCTTATAAAAATAATTGAAATAACGCAAACTAACACTTCACCTTGGACAAATCTCTGATTCCACAGTTCATTGAAAATGATGGTGTTAGCAGCAATAATCATACAGATGAGTATTACAGGTAATAATGTCTTAATTATAAATTACTGAATTTTTTTATCACTAACTTTTTCTTTCATACTAAATTCTCTTCATGTATTATCCAGTGATGCACAATGGGGCAGCAATTTGGAGCTCAATAACCAACAGTTCCATTCTGAATATGATGTCTCCGGTGATGCGAACTTTCTACAATATGTTGTTTCTGAAATTCCTCCACCTCCGATGCCTTCGTCTCCTAGTGTTCATTTTGATGGACATGGTGGTAGACCTTACTTTAACTTCTTAGCAGTGAAGGAAGAAGAAGAGCTGACTGGTACAGATAGTGATGGCATTGATCTTACATTGAAGCTCTGAGTTGGAAATTTCGAAGAATAATGCTTTTTTTATCAGATTGTAATATTCCACCTTCGTTTCTTTGTTCGAGAATAATCATAATACTTTTGACTAAATTAGTAGAAGACCCGTGCGTCGGCACGGGTATCGCAAAACTTAAGATGTAAAAAGAACGAAAAATGTAAAACAAAGTTTAAAAGCACGGTAGAGAAATGTATAGTTTCATCCACAATATCATAGAGTATATATATTATAATTGAAATAACCTCAAAACAATGTTTTATAAATATACTGAATGATTGTTTAAATAAAAAATATAGATAGATATGCAATATTAATAAATTTGTCTACATGTGTACTTCGACTATAGATGAAAGTGGATATTGTAGTGTAACAAATTAAAAGAATCTGAAAAGAATAGAAATAAAAGAATTATCAGTAAATCAAAAATGATAAATTCAAAAATATGTATGCAATTGGTAATAACAATGACAATATATATGGTTGTATAAGTGTAATACCTGAATAATTGCCATGCTGAATTGTTAGAAGTGAGATTGCCGAACATCTTCGTTGATGTTATAATTGTTTTCCTTGCAAAAAATAAAATAAAAAGTACGTATTAAAAACCCCATTATGAAGGGTAAAAATTGATACATTTAAATTATTCATTAACGGAAATAATTAATTGCAACTATAAGAAGGAGAATACCTAAACAACATTGTGAAAAACTTCTTTGAAAACGACATTAGTGGTATGCTGTAATGCAACTTTGTCTTTGTCGTGAATTAGGATTTTCAAACCTGCTTTACTTTTGACTCTTGACATTGCAACATATAGTTGGCCATGGCTGAAAACGTCATTTGGCAAATATAATCCAACATAGTCTAATGATTGCCCTTGTGATTTATTTATTGTCATTGCAAAAGAAACAATAATGGGGAATTGTCTTCTTATTAGCTTGAATGGCCAAGGTGATTGAGAAGGGGACAAAGACATTCTAGGTATGTAAATAGTGTTTCCAACATGTGTACCTGAAATAATCTTAGCCTCGATAACATGGTTTGCTAACCTTGTTACAATTAATCTGGTACCATTGCATAGTCCCTCACATTGGTCCAAATTCCGAATCAACATTACTGTTGTGCCAATCTTTAATTTCATGGAATGATTAGGTAATCCTGAAGTTTTCAAACAGCTTAAGAATTATGGAGTCAAATGCTCAAAAGCCTCATTGTCATTAGCTTCAGATCTATCAATAGAATCACTACTTAAATACTCCTTTTCATCACCTAATAAGAACATTATATGAAAAATGAATAAAATGTAAAAGTAAATGCAGTGATAAACCATTAAGTTGGTTAATATGAAAGAGAATTGTTTACCTGGAAGTAGATTAGTAATGTAATCGTTGATTTCGTCCACAACCTCTAATGTAGACGCTAAAATAGCTCTACTTTGGAGAAATTCAGGATTGGTGAGATTTTCAATGAGGTTTGGGTAGGTACTTTTAACAATAGTCTCAATTGGGTCGAAGAAATCTGCTAAAAGAAAGTCATTTGGAATAGTAATTTCAGCATATCCATCATTTGGTTCAGATACCTTACCATCTCCAACTTGTAAAATCCATTTTGAGAAACTCTCTATCTCTTCAACATTGTTTGAATTTGACCCAGATATCAAGCACATGTTTTTGGTGAGTGTTAGAACCTTGCAATGTTCCCAGATATATGAGGCATTTATTGTTGAATGCATTATATCAGACCTTGTACCTCTATGTACAACTGGTAGAATTTGTCTAAAATCACCACCAAAGACAACAACCTTCCCTCCAAAAATCTTTTCACACGGTTTCTCGGCTGTACCCATTATATCTTTCAATGATTTGTCAAGAGCCTCGAAACACCACTTGTTAGCCATTGGAGCCTCATCCCATATGATCAACTGAGTCATTTCGCAACAATCCAGCAAGGTCAGATTTTTTCTCAATGTTACAAATAGATGTATCAATACATGGAACGGGAATTTTGAATCTTGAATGTGCAGTTCTTCCTCCTGGTAGAAGTAGACTTGCTATTCCACTTGATGTAATATTCAACACAATATCACGATTAGAACGTAAAGCGGCTGAAAGTGTGTTCCACATAAATGTTTTTCCCGTACCACCGTAACTATACAAAAAAACACACCTCCTTTCTACTCAGTGACCGCATCCATAATTTGGTGAAAAATTCCCAATTGTTCATCTAAATACGAAAAAAAAAAGTTAGTTATCATGTTAAACATTAGTCATTGTCAAGTTAAGTTAAAAAAACTACTATATAATTACATAATAATGGACCCCATAAAATTTAATATTTATTGGCAATTTGTAATATATATATATATATATGTCCCCATACTTAATGCATTGAAGCAGGTGCCAGTTATCCCAATTTATTTAACAAAGTCGATGCAATGCGGTCATGATGGTGCTTAATTGAAAAGCAAAACGCACAGAAACTTTATTTAATACACATAACAGGCAGTAGGTTAATAATTAAATGCATAGCACCTAAAGGATGTTTGTTGTTTCAGCATTTTCCCAGAGAAGCATCAGAGTCATTCCTATTGACACACCAGAGGGAAATCGAGATGTTGGACTTCGACACTGGGAAGCTGTACTATTGTAAGATCATGCATGCCAAAAGGAACATTTTTGAGAAATACATTGGCAAGGCATGGTATGAGTTTGTCAGGACAAGGCGTCTAAAGAGGGGGGGCGTTGTTGATATCACTCTGTTGGATCCTCCTAATAGGTTGCATGTGTTTGTGAAAAATCGTTTCCCTAATGGCGGTATGTTTATGTAGGAAGTTTTTTATGTAGTAGCCTTAAGGTTTTATAATTTATAAGTAATGTGTAAGTTGGACTGGTTTTCGGATCTTCTTTTTGGTTGGAAGGACATTAGTGATATGCTATATGGACAAGAAGATGTAAAGAAGTTAATAGGCTAAGTTTTGATTGTTTTCTATGTGTAATGAAATCTCTCCTAAAATGTTCAATGTAATTTCATAGTCAAAGTTAACGTATTGCTTACAAATGTTATGAGTTGTTGAGAAATGCTTACTGACAGCATACATGTATAAGAATTGATGCAACTAAAATAATGTGAGAAATGAACGACAAACATATTGGTTGATACTTTAATGTGCATGAAAAAAGTACAACCCTCACACAGTAGCATATGTAAATGCTTTTTTCACTTATTAATTATAAAGAGAATTGAAACCATGTAAATATGGAATGATAAAACATTATTGTATATATGATAGATAATAGTATATAGCAAAAGAAAAGAGACTGTATATACCTGTTAGTGACTTAAACAAATCTTGAAATTTAGCTATCATATTGCCTTTCATCGTATATTAACCGATTTTCAAGAAAATCCAAAACATAATCTTTAGGATATGGCATCGGCTTAAATTCATGGAGGCTGCGTCTGTTTTTTTGTAATTGCTTTTCAATTTCCATCAATGTAAGTTGCTGGAGCTCTTCAGCAGTTAGAGACAATTCTAAAATCATGCAAGAATGAATGACTGTTAAAAAATGTGTTATATAAATTAAATATTATATGACAAGAAATAAAATACATTACATGGATCCATTGACAATCTTCTCTGTTTGTAATACGATGAACTGACTTTTTTGAAATGTCGTGGTTAAGCAAGAGTCGCCACCGACTTTTATTTTATCCAAATTAATAGAAAGGCTAAAAGAACAGAAAAAGACCTTTTAAAAGATTTTGAGTTCGGGGGGTAAGTTATACGAAGGGAAGGTGTAAGGCACCCTTTGCATCCATGGTTTTCCATGGGCTCTTAATTGCTTAGCTCACTTTTGAATTGTTTGAAATGTTTGAAGTGTCGTGTGTGAATAGTAAAAACTTTGAAGAAGAACTTTATCTTGTAAATAAGCGTAGTCTTTTTGAATTTGATTTTGAAAATTGTGGGAAAAAGATTTTGATTTTAGAGCAAACAATTAGTAGCAATTAGTAGCAATTACCCTAAGTTTTGAAATTTGTTCTTTTAGCTTTTCAGGGTGAAAGGGTCTATCCATACCATGAGAGGGCAGGAAGTCTTTCAATTGGATATTAAGGGTCATCGAGAAAAGTATCGTTCGCCATAAAACTGTCCCTACCATGTAGAGGTAGGTAGTCTTTAGGGAAGGATAGAATAGTCATTAATCTATTTAGGCATCATGCGAGGATACCTTAGAAATTGGGACAATCATCTTTTACCGAGGCAACATCGAAGGACTAGATGATTTTCAATCTCTTTAGGCAACCTTGCTTTAGGTATCCTCAGAATCGAGGGACTTGACTATTTTTAGTATAATTAGAGGCAACATATATATAATAAGGCAACAAGCAACAAGAAGGGTTACCCTAAAGGTGTGTGTGTGGCACAATCAGGTGATTAATTCAGATATTGTTATCTTGTAATTAGTGATCTAATTCAGTTCAAGGCTTGCACTCCCTAAGATTACAAACCACCCAGTTTAAAATTGCAGAAATTAAAGGCAGAAAAATAAAAGTCCTACATTATTACAATAAACACATGCGGGGAAGGGGAAATAAAAGACAGAAAATAAGAGGGAACAATAATTAGTCAAAATTCTTGAATGCCTTGATCTTCCTCGAACCCTTGATCAACTCTGAAAATTTAAGAGGAAAATAAATAATGGTGAGTGTAGGAGTAACTCATTGACTATTTAAAGCAAACCCTAATTTAAGGCAAAATAACAGTAACATGATATTTAAATAAGAAGAGAATTAGAACTTAGCTTTTCGATTGTTACGGCGCGTGTCTGAAGAACCCTGGGGTAACCCTGAAAATTTGCACAAAGAAAAGAAATTTTTAGTGTATGAAAGATCTAACGACAAACCTCGCAAACCCTGATTAGGGCACAAGTTAACCATGGTTAATAAAACTTAAAAGTCTAAATTAAAATTAATCAATTAAACCCTAATTAATTAATTATTGATTAAAACCTAATTAATTAAACCAATTTTATTTGGCTAAAAAACTAATTAACTAAGTTAGGTAGAAACCTAAACCTAATATCTTGGCCAAAGGGTCTTGTGGGAACAGGCAAACCCTAATATGACCTTTCTAGGTTTTTTGGGATTTTATGGTTAATTAAACCTAAATAAAAAAATTAAATAATTATTAATCTAACTTAAAACTAAATTATGTTAATTTGAATTAAATCTTAATTGCCCTAAGTTAAAATTAAGTGTGAAAAGAAAAAATCGAAACCTAATTCTATTAATCCTAATTGTTATTGTTAACTTTATACATAAAAGAAAGAAATTGGTTTTAATTAAAAACTGAGTTTTTGTAAAAAAGGGAAACAAAAAGTTTTTAAAAAAGGACAAAATAAAAATAACAAGGAAAAACAAAACCTAGGCGTGAGAGATCCTGTGTGGCTAGGCCTTGAGGGTCCACCATGGAGTGCTGCATTATGGACGTTGGATTAAGCTGTATGATGATCTAACAGTAGAACGCGAGGATGCATCGCGAGCTTTCAATGGCCATACACACTGGATCTGTGAGCAAAGAGTAAGACAGAAAATAAATTAAAACACATTGGCATCTGGGAATCGAACCCCTGCCTTCAAGCACATGCATTTACATTCCCAGCCACTTGCACTACGCGTTTAATGTATTACTGGAATGCGCCGTAAATAATATATAAAAAAAAAATTAACAAATCAGAAGAACGCGCGCGCCGCCCGACATTTGAATTGGACCAATAGCATGCTGCCACACAGTCATCTTCCTCATCTTCTCGAACCAGTCTCCTTAGCTACGAATCAGCCATTGTTCTTCTGCGATGATGGCCGTAGTTAAACCACCTGTACATAAAAAAATCACCAAAACAACAGATAAATAACAATTAAGATCATGTTTTGACTCAGTATCTCAGTCTAAATACGTTGGCGGCCCCGGTTTGGGTTATTTTCGCCTCTGTTTATGGTCCCCAATTTAGAGTTCCAAAGCCCTAGCTATGGTGGATCCTTTAATCTGCAATCAAACTCGAATCAAATGGCACAGATAGCTTGCAAACAAGATTCTAAACACAACCACGGATTCAAATATGATTTATGATGTGTGTATAATTGAAATCGAAAATTAAAAACATGGTGCAAACCGTGACTCCAATGATGATGATTACGGATGCTCTACGACTCAGTATTAGTATGGATCGCTTCAGGAGTTTCATGGGAGTGTGAATGCATCTTCAAAACCCTTTAAGAATGGCTACAACTTCAAAGCCGAATATGATTTTTCATGGAAAAAATTGAGTTTTGATTAGGGTGTTCTTGGCTGCCAATCCTCCTCCTTTAACTCTGAGCGTGCCCTAGCCTTTATAAAGGTTGAATTAGGTTAACACTTTGGATCAGAATCAAGGTGAATTGAATGATTGAGATTTGATTTTCAATCATTCATAAATCCCTCTAAATTTTCTCAATCTTCTTCAATTACTTGCTTAGTTCACCAATACTCAATCTCTGATTGATTGTGACTGAGAAATCAATCTTATTGCACCTCCTTCCAATTATTTGATTTTTAGGTGATTTATTTTGATTTAATTTGAACTTAAGTGGATAAAAATTCAAAATAAATAAAATATTGAAAACAGTATGGATGGGCCTAGAGGTCGTGGACCAGATTAGAAACACATTCTAAGCATAAAAATATAGGCCCATTTAGAAGAAAATCAATTTTGATCAATATTCACTTTATGCATTTTCTCAAAAATCACCCAACTTGTGCAAGTCATAACTCATTCAATATTTATCACATGAATATGATCTAGTACTTTTTGTAAAGCCCAATATGTCCTCTACAAGCCAATTTGGAACATATTTTTCATTTGGAGGTTTTATCTTGATCATATTGCTCCTGACGAAAAACAGCTTTTTGCGATCTTCTAGAAGGACCTGTAATGTTTTGACTTATATCTCATATGCGGAAGCATTTCTTGAGCTTGGGTCCAACATCAAATTTGTAAAGAATCAAATTTCCTTGAGAATGAGCTTTGGTTGGAGAATTTTTGAGAAAGTATGAGAGAGATACGATCAGTCAAAGTTGGGTTGACTTTCTCCTAGAAACCCTAAATTAGAAACTTAGGATTTTGATGATTTTGGAGCTTTTCTTGTTGAATCATGATCAATCCTTGACGAATGTGACTTCAAAATATTGATGTTTGACCAAAAATCATAAGTTTTGACTGTGATTTGACCGTAGTTGACTTTTAGGTCAAACTGGTCGACTGTTGATCTTTTGAACTGTTGACTGAGCAATCTTATGAATCAGAGTTTGAAACTTGGCAAGAGGATATTATGAGGCATATGGCAGGCCATGAAGTTCACTTGAGGTATCAGAAGTTGATTTTCCTTGGAGAGAAGCAAAACCCTAGTTGTGAAGCCTTTGATTAGGAGAATCTGTACTCAATTGAGTCTCGAGCTTTTGATGCTTGCATGAAAATACAGTGGGAAAATTTTTGGGTGTGACACTGTTCATAAAGAATTCCATCAGATAAGTAGATCCAATTGTTTCGCCAAACGTGATCTGGTCTATTCATCGAAACTGATAACAACATAGTAACAAAAAGCTTTCGCAAAAATATTCCAGAACCCCAATTATACGCCTCTTTAATAGCTTCAATGAACTCTTTGTCCTCTTGTAGAAACCCCATTGCAAACCATGCCTCTCGGAAACTTTTATGCTTAATCCCCTCAACATTTTTAAGATCATCATAACTTGTTGGTCCTTTCTTAACAGTTAACAACATTCTCATATAATACAATTCACTAGTTGTCGGAGGAACCCAAATTAACCGACCAATTGTTTAACCTCTCTTCCTCGGTTGCCAAGTTCTTGATTTCTTAATATAAACAAATTTGGATACAAATTGGCCATATGTCAAAGACTTTGCTTCCTCATATTCATTATTGGCAACAAACCATGAAGTAAACATTGATTCAGTCACACTTGCTTTAAGTAAGACATTTCCAATTTGTTCGAAATCTTTGTAGTACACTGAATTTTCTCCTTCCAAGTGAAAAAATAATCTTTCAACAGCTGGCTTCCTTCCATGAATGGAATAAGAAAATATCCTCCAACATGCTTCACTTGGAGACACGTATCTAAAATCAAGGTATTGTTTGATTTCATCGACATGAACCTCTTTTGTGCTATCAGTTGGAGCAATGACAGCAGATATTCGGTCAGAACCCTTGTTGATGTACTTGAAGAGATATTTGATTGAAGTACTCTAATTGCACCATTCCATATTTATGCGTGCCTCATACTTCATTAGTAAACTTGGATTGTGTGGAACAACATGACCGCTATGAAATTTTATTCCATTCTCTTAAATTGTATAACCATTATCTCTCCTTCTATAAACAGGATATCCATCTCGATCAACAATGGTCACATCTTGAAACTTCTTTGGAAAAAACTAGGAACACTTGTCATTTTTCATGCATGGACATTTTGGGTTTGCATTCCCACAAGGTTCGTGTATCATGTGGTTCTTCACCAAATTATATAACCTTGGTTGTTTCAATGGGTCTGGAACCTCGGCTGAAATAATTTTATCTATGTCGTCTGGTGCCGGATATTTATTTGATGGATGCAAGAAAATAAGAATGTGTGCATGTGGCAATACTCGCTTTTGAAATTCTATGGTGTACATATCTGAAATAAAAATATTTTCAAAATAAAGTTCTGCATTGTAATTAGTAAGTATGAAAAGACTACAAGTATAAATAACTTACAATCAAGGACTTTGCCTAAGACCCCTTTCTTTGTGACGTCAGACAAAAGGCTATCAAACTTCATTTCGAAGAGCCTAGCAATGATGTCAGGTCTATCATGTGGTTTCAAGTTGAGTGGATTCAAAGCTCTTTGAATTTCTGGCCAATTAGGGTTGCATGTGAATGTAATAAATAGGTCAGGAAATCCCACCTTACCGCAAATAACCATTCCGTCATAGTACAGCTGATCCATAAATCTCCGACTACCTACATATGTTGAGGGTAAGATAACTCTTTTACCGGTACTTGACCCTGGTGTTTGAGTTTCATCTCCTTCTGGATTGAGATTGTTATACTTTGACACTCTAAGTTTAGATTGGTTGTTTCTGAGCCATTTCAACCTCTCCCCTTCAAGCATCGTGTACCCATCAACCAAAAATTGCTGGAACAATCTCCGTGACGACAAAAGAGTTTACCCTCTGCTAACCGAGTTTGAATCCGAAATGCAAGCCATTCTCGAATAGTCAATCTATTTCTTGGATTATCATCAAATATGTCAAGATTTCTGTGGGAAACATTTGGTCTATAACCATCTTCTCCATATGGAAAGATCAATGGATATTGGAAAGCAAGATAGCTTGCATGAAACTCATCAATGCGTTTAAGTTTCCCACCCTATTTTTGCATAATGATGTCTCTTTCTTCAGTTGTGTCAATGTGCCCAACGATTAAAGCTGCCACCTCAGAAGCCGTTGGTTGGTTGTACACTCTTCCATCTGTTGTTCTATTTTCTATTAATCGGAGTTTCAAATTGTGAACATTTCCCTGATTAAGTCTCTGTCTTTCCATTAAGAAACTTTTGGCATGTACGTTATGTGTATACAACATGTCACAAAGTCTTTTTACAATATCTTCATCAATCTTGTCTTTGTTACTGCCAGCAAACCAAGAAACTCATTAGAGTTGTTTCTATTAAGAAATAAGAACAATATAATAGGTATGGACAATATTTACTACTTACCGTAGGCCTTCCATTCTATTTGTAACTTCATTCTCCGTGTCATAAATATAGAGTTGAGCAAATTTTTGGCCATTGTCCTTCGGGTGGCAATAAACTCCCTATTCGATGGCAAAATTGACCTTGGATGCGTATCATTGGTGGGCCACGACCATTGTTGAATTTGTTGTCTATCTTGGCACCAGGAGAAGGAAATGCAAACATCATGTTATATGTTCGCAATTGTGACTGAAAACTTCTAGCATATTTGGAATGTTTATCAAAGAGTAGGTGTGCTAAAAGTAGTGGAGGTTGTTTTAAGAATGGAAGTTCTATCTTTCCATTTCCACTACACAAGGTGTATTTGGGGTTTGCAGAATGTTTGTGTTTGTCATTCCTTTCCTGGTACCACATTAAAGCATTGCAATGTCTACACTCAATTAATGCATCGCCCAAATCGTCATACTCTATGACCAAAACAGCATTGAAATCATGATCATAATAAATTGTTGTACAAAAGTAGCTGTAAGGAAAGATGTCATGTTGGAAGTTATGTTTATTGTTATACCTTCAGTGTTGCATTCAGGTTGGTTAGCAGTTAAAAGCGCTGGTATAGGTTTCACTAAAAACAAAATAAAAAAACACGCAAAAAAAAGCGCTCTTATAGGGGGGTTATGAAAGCGCTTTCAAAAGGCGCTCTTATAGGGGGGTTACGAAAGCGCTTTCAAAAAGCGCTGGTAAAGGCATGGGTACGAAAGCGCTTATCAAAAGCGCTCTTATAGGGGGGTTATAAAAGCGCTTTCAAAAGCGCTGCTATAGGGGGTGGGGTACAAAAGCGCTTTTACCCTAAAAAGCGCTGGTATAGCCATGGGTACTAAGGCGCTTTTCAAAAGCGCTTTCATAGCTGTTTCATAATTAAAATTTTTAAAATCAAAATTATTCTACTGCGTTTTAGTCCCTAATCCTCTTTCTCTGCCATCACTGCCCAGAAACTGCAAACTCAACCTCAAAACCTCAAAACACCATCGCTGAAGAAGACGAAGAACTTAACCTCAAAACCTTACCTCATCCTCAAAACCGCAGCACTTAACCTCCATAAAAATACCCTCCATAACCCACGCCCAGAAGACGAAGACGAAGAAGAATTCGAGAACGCTGAGGAAGTTATGCTGGAGAAGAATCGCTGAATAAGAGAAGACGAAGGAGGTACACGATTTAAAGGTTCTTCCATTTTCATGTTGTCTTCATTTACGATTGTATCACTGTGTAACCTGTATGCTCTGATTCTGATTTAATGAAACTTTGGGTTATTTAGGGATTGACTGGGATTAGGGTTTATAGTTCTTGAATGATTGTTGCGGTATTTCTGTTTTTGACATTTGAAAGATTGAACATTGTTGAGAGAAATCGCGAGTGAGAATCCATGATGAGAGAAAGCAATCGAGAGAGATGGTCTTTGCAAATTGTTGTTATTCATATTGATGTTGAACACTAATTGTTGTTCATATTGATGTTGAACACTAATTGTTGTTATTCATATTGATGTTCATATCGAGAATCCATGATGAGAGAAAGCAATCGAGAGAAATCGAGTGAGAATCCATTTGAAAGATTGAACATTGTAGAATTGCGTTGATATTCATATTGATGTTGAACACTAATTGTGTTTTTTTTTAGCTTACTTAACAAAAAACCATGATTTACTATTGTTGTTGTGGCTTCCCGGATACTAATAGCATGATAAAACCATGAGTTAATTCTTGTTTTGCCCACTTTTGAACTTAATTGGAATATACCATGAACTTGTTGGTTTTTAAGCTATGGAGTATTGACCGGTAAAATAGCAAGTGTACTATTTTTACCGATGTAGTAATAAGTGGATTAATTTTCCCAAGTATCGAACTCGCGGACTGCGTCGGAATTATACGTTTAAGAATAGTGCAATGGAATAAAAAGTCATCGGGGTGTTTGAATTTAGTTTTTTTAATTGAAACAACAGCTTAAGTAAAATAAAGTGCTTAAATGTTTTGACTAATGAAAGAGTATGAAACTAGTTAGGATGGATGTATGAATTGCTCTGTAATGGAATAACTACCGATTAACAGATTTACTTTAGAAATTCTCAACTATCAACACCGAACATTGATTTCCCTAATTCCTTAGTGAAAACCTCTTGAGATAAAAACCCTCTTTTAATTCCTTAACAAGATAATTATATCTCAAGATTCTAAAAGACATCATCCGGATAATTTGATCGCTACGCATCAAACCCTTATTCCTAAGTGATTCTTAAGTATAGCGTTATGATTAAAAATGCCTTGAGGTAGTTTTCCGACAAAACCTCAACCGTAAATCAACACATATATTTTCCAATATATTGAAGCAATAAGAACTTTTAATCATAAACTGAATTTCATAAAGATAATCTGAAAATAACGGTAAAGATGATTCATTACATCACATAATCCAGGGACATCAATCCTAACAAGTAAAAGTTTAGTTACTCATGGCAATTGTTAACATAACAATGATAAAAGATGAAGACATTACAATTGGTTGATTTGGAAGTGATCTTCAATCGCGGATGCTCTTGAAGAGTTCTTCGCTTCAAGCCCTAGTACTCTCAATCCTGGTTTTCACGTTTGCCGACGGTCTAAAAAGTCCTTTTCTTCTTTCCAAACAGTGACTAAATACCTCACAGCAAATATTCTCATACGAAAAGTCCATTTTACCCTTACTTAAGTGACTGATTTCACAAGTTAAAAATCAAAACTTTTCTGCGCGCATGTCTGACACAGCCGTGTCCCATGACACGGGTGGCCGTGTCACAACTCTGTCTTCTTGGTTTTCAAATTTTCAAGTTTTCCTCTTCAGCAAGTCTGACACGGCCGTGTCCCATGACACGGGTGGCCGTGTCACAGCTCTGTCTCACCAAAATCCACTTCTTCTTGTCTAGAATCGTGCCCTGTACTGCATAACTTTAAACACTACCAAACACTAGATCAAAAGCAATGGAAAAACAACAAAAACTAGAAAAGATAACACACCAAACTCAAATACGAAAATTAACAAAACTAAAAAGAACTAGATTGAAACGACTTAAAATACCACCGAATGAAGTGCTTTTCCATTGATTCGAACATAGGAACAAGGTGAAATTGGTGGCCTATCACAACCCCAAACTTAGCTCATTACTTGTCCTCAAGTGATGGACGAGAAAACAAGAGGACACCCATGAATTTTTCTTATGCTCCACAACACAACTGATGCTTCCACACTTGATATTTACTTCCACGTCAAAGTTTTCGATTCCCCTCTCCGAAGTTTTCCGTTGTACTTCAATGTTGACTCATTCTTTCACCTGCAAGCTCAATCACACTCTTACGAATTCTCTCTGGGTTAAGTGTTTCACTCATTCATCAAGGTATACATATCTACTCTTAAATTTTGTACACATTCTAACACAATTCCACATAATCAATAACACACACTTTTTGAGGACTTACGGGTTGTAACGGGGCTTAGGTTAGGTAGGATAAACAAATAAATTGGGTACGAGGGTTTATGGTTTGGTATCAACTAATCCGTCCGATATCTTTTTGCACATTACATAGCATTTGGAGTGTTTAACGATTTTTCTGCTTTCCGGACTCTTAGAACTCTTTACATGATGGCAAGTGTGTAAAACAAAATCAATTTTCTCTCTTCTTTTTTTTTTTCTTTTGCACAAACATTTTCTTTCTTGCATGTGTTCATTTTTTTTTTCTTTTCACACTTGCCTCCTTCTTTTGCTACCAGACTTGGTTACCCCAAACTTAACTTTTGCTATCGGACTCGGACTTATAGTTAATACCAAATATAGAGGAAACAAGAGGGGTTATAAATATATATATATATATATATATATATATATATATATATATATATATATATATATATTAAAAAAAACAACATGGATGATGGGTAAAGATTGGTTAACGAGGGATAATAGACAACAAGGTTGGGTAAGAAAGGCTCATGGTTAAACAAACAAAAGTGCCTCAGTGTGTGTGATCAATTTGTGTACTATATGAAGAACAAATGCAAAATTAGAGTGATGATGCCATACCTGATGCTCTCTCATGATGAAATGATGTGTTTGGCTTTGTTTATCCTCACATGTTAGGTATTGCTTACAGGTTCAACAATGGTCTCCATTTTGTACAACTTCATGTCCGGTTCAGGTTGCTCTAAACTCATTCATTTGGCACCATCAAGTTGCGTCTAGCAATTTTCTTCAGTTGTGCCAACTTTCACAGGTGCCCCGAAAGCCAATTTAAGATGCGTCTTTCCCCTTTTTCACCTTCATTCCCATGATACTTTTCTCTGAAATCACATTCATCCTGGTGTACTGAAAACTCAAAACACGCATGCTTAATTGAAAATACGGAAACTGAAATTAAAGGAAATAACAGAAAGTAACTTAAAACGAAAGAACCTCCCCCACACTTGAACTCAACATTGTCCGCAATGTGTAAGCAAGCATAAGGGAGACTTACAGTGCACACTGAGGCGGAGGTGGAGGGTTGTAGATGGAGAAGATGAAGAAGGAAAAAAATAAAAATAAAATAGCGCACCTGCCTGACACGGCCGTGTCACACGACATGGGTGGCCGTGTCAGGACTCTGCCTCCCTTCCAAAATTGAGTTTCACAAAAAAAAAATCCTCCAGGGTCTGTGACACGGCCGTGTCACAGGACACGGGTGCCCATGTCAGACCTCTGACTTTTCCACAAATAGAATTTTCACATCCTCTTCTTCAGGAGTTGTGACACGGCCGTGTCACAGGACACGGGTGCCCGTGTCAGACCCCTGACTTCCTCCAAACTTATTATTTTTTATGTCCAGACTTATCTGTCCCTTCTCGCCTTTCTCCTCGCAAGAGACACACTGTTTGTACCTACAGAATAAAATGCAAAAACACATAAAACTATTAAAAAGAAATCACGTGGGTTGCCTCCCACGAAGCGCTTCGTTTAACGTCGCATGGCTCGACGGTCCATTCCCTTCTATTATGGGGGATACGTCCTCTTCCACACCATGTTGCTTGTCCTTTCCGCAACCCAGAACTCATCTAGAAATAGTGGATGGACCACTTTGTGCCTCAAGTCACTTTCAACTTCCATCTCCTCACCTCGATGTTCCTTTTTCTTTCTTTCCTCGATCCCTTCATTGGACTTTGGAGTTTTTATATGAGATGCTGCCACGTGAGAGATTCTGCTTGAGACCTTTTTTGGGGTTGGTTCCGATCTTTTGCTTTCACCTACTATGTGGATCATTCCAACTGAAGATTGATTATCTCCACTTTCACCTTGCTTCTTGGTGTTTAACACTTTCAGAGTTATTTCTTCCTCAAAAGATTTCAATGTCAGAGTACCTTTTTCAATATCAAAATTGCACCGACTAGTGCGCAAGAAAGGTCGACCCAGAATAATAGGGGTCTCTTCATCTTCAGGGATATCCATTATTTCAAAATCAACTGGAAAAACAAATTTGTCAATTTCTACCAATACATCTTCTGCCACCCCATACGACCTCTTCATGGTGTGATCCGCAAATTTCAACTCTGTTCCTCTTTCACTTACCTTTTCAATACCGAGCTTTTTGAAGATAGATAACAGCATTAAGCTCACACTAGCACCCGAATCAATTAGAACCTTCATGAAAGTTCTGTTATTTATCGTGCACGGTATTGCAACTGATCCAGGATCTTTTTGCTTGATTGGTATTCTCTTCTCTGGTGAGATTCTATCACACTTTTCGATTCTGATTTTCAGCTCATCTCCCACTTGTTTCTTCTTAGAAATTACCTCTTTCATAAATTTCTTGTACAAAGGCATATTCTCAAGCACTTCAAATAAAGGTAAGTTAATCTCTAACTTCTTGAACACTGCAGCAAACTTCTCAAAATCCTTCTCTTTTGAATCCTTCTTGGCCACTCTAGAGGGGAATGGTAATTTGACCACCGGTTTAGTTTCTTTCTTATTTTTCTCTTCCAACGGCTTAACCGGTGATATCACTACTTCAGGCTCTTTTGGATTTTCTCTCACTTCTAGATCTACTTCGATGATATCATCATACTCGGTTTCATTTTTTTCTTCTGGTTTTGATCTCCTCAGACTTCTTGTTGAGATGACATTCACATTCTGATGCTCCCTTGGGTTTGTAACAGTTCCACTAGGTAAGGCACCTTGTGGTTGAGCATTGGCGAGTTGTTGTGCTATCTGACTCATCTGAACCTCAAGATTTTTGATGGATGCACCCGTGTTTCGAAAATTACTCCTTGTTTCTTCTTGAAACTGAGAGCTTTGAGCTGCCATTTTTTCGATGGCAATCTCCCAATCTGCTTTTCTGGGGGCCTGTTGTTGAGGTTGTTGATAATGTTGTTGAGGAGGTCTATACTGTTGCTGCGACTGCTGACCTTGATATGGAATAACATCTTGTATAGGAGCATTCCCTGGTTGATCCTTCCATGAAAAATTTGGATGATTTTTCCACCCCGGATTGTAGGTATTTTAGTAGGGGTTGTTTTGCTTCAAGAACTTTATTTCCTCCACTTGCTGAGCTGTAGCAACACACTGAACAGTAAAATGAGGTCCTCCACATATTTCACACCCCACCGGTTGACTTGCTTGAGCCGGTTGAATTTGTGCTACTGTTTGATTTTCAAGACCCATCTGTTTCAATCTCCGCTCAACTTCTGCAGCTACCTGATCTTCTATTTTCACAACTTGCATTGACAATTTCATATCCACTAATCCTTCAGGTTGGCTAACACTCCGGTCATATAACTCCAAGTGTTCATTGGCCGCAATAGCTTCTATGATTTTTTTAACACCAGTGGCTGTTGAAAAGTTGGATGAGCCACCAGCTGCTGTGTCAATCAATTGCTTAGTCTTCATTTTAAGACCATTCAGAAAATTCTGCATTTGTTCAGTGACATCCATGTTGTGAGTTGGGCATGCCACCAATAACCTCTTGAATCTCTTATACGCATCTCCGAGTGATTCTCCTTCCTTCTGTTTAAAATTAACAATATCATACCTCTTACGGATATAAACAGCAGCGGGAAAATACTCATTCAGAAAGTTTGACTCCATTTGTTGCCATGTGGTAATACTCCCAGCAGGTAATGAGTAGAACCACTCTTCAGCGTCATCCGCTAAGGTGAATGGAAACATAACCAACTTCTTGGCCTCTTCAGAGTGTCCTTCTATCTTCAGAGATGTTGTCATAGTAAGAAACCTTTGTAAATGCTTATTAGCATCTTCATTTATTCTTCCTGAAAATGGTTTCTTCTCCAGCTGTCGAATCGTTGCTGGGTGTAGCTGAAAGTGAGCAACATCGACCGGTTGATTTACAATTGCCATCCGGCCAGCTGGTGCATTTGCTCCACCATAATCACCTAACAGCCTTTCTACGGGATCTGCCATCGTTTCACCCTCCGAATCTGAATGCTCAGAATGAATAGAGAGAGTTTCCTCGTTATCAGATTCCGAAGCTGTCAGAATGTGTTCTAACGCTTCCAGTCGTTCTTGCTTCGCTTTTCGAAGCCTAGCTCGCAATGATCGTTCTGGCTCTGCGTCAAAAATAAATTCTGCTGAGGCCTTACCTCGAATACAAAGATTAGACGATTATAAGTAATAAGGAAATGAAATACCAGACAAATAAATAAAAATAACAATTTTAGTTGCAGAGCAACAAAAATTCAATTGAACTATTCTTCAACTTATAATTTGGCAGTCCCCGGCAACGGCGCCAAAAACTTGACCGGTAAAATAGCAAGTGTACTATTTTTACCGATGTAGTAATAAGTGGATTAGTTTTCCCAAGTATCGAACTCGCGGACTGCGTCGGAATTATACGTTTAAGAATAGTGCAATGGAATAAAAAGTCATCGGGGTGTTTGAATTTGGTTTTTTTAATTGAAACAACAGCTTAAGTAAAATAAAGTTCTTAAATGTTTTGACTAATGAAAGAGTATGAAACTAGTTAGGATGGATGTATGAATTGCTCTGTAATGAAATAACTACCGATTAACAGATTTACTTTAGAAATTCTCAACTATCGACACCGAACATTGATTTCCCTAATTCCTTAGTGAAAACCTCTTGAGATAAAAACCCTCTTTTAATTCCTTAACAAGATAATTATATCTCAAGATTCTAAAAGACATCATCCGGATAATTTGATCGCTACGCATCAAACCCTTATTCCTAAGTGATTCTTAAGTATAGCGTTATGATTAAAAATGCCTTGAGGTAGTTTTCCGACAAAACCTCAACCGTAAATCAACACATATATTTTCCAATATATTGAAGCAATAAGAACTTTTAATCATAAACTGAATTTCATAAAGATAATCTGAAAATAACGGTAAAGATGATTCATTACATCACATAATCCAGGGACATCAATCCTAACAAGTAAAAGTTTAGTTACTCATGGCAATTGTTAACATAACAATGATAAAAGATGAAGACATTACAATTGGTTGATTTGGAAGTGATCTTCAATCGCGGATGCTCTTGAAGAGTTCTTCGCTTCAAGCCCTAGTACTCTCAATCCTGGTTTTCACGTTTGCCGACGGTCTAAAAAGTCCTTTTCTTCTTTCCAAACAGTGACTAAATACCTCACAGCAAATATTCTCATACGAAAAGTCCATTTTACCCTTACTTAAGTGACTGATTTCACAAGTTAAAAATCAAAACTTTTCTGCGCGCATGTCTGACACGGCCGTGTCCCATGACACGGGTGGCCGTGTCACAACTCTGTCTTCTTGGTTTTCAAATTTTCAAGTTTTCCTCTTCAGCAAGTCTGACACGGCCGTGTCCCATGACACGGGTGGCCGTGTCACAGCTCTGTCTCACCAAAATCCACTTCTTCTTGTCTAGAATCGTGCCCTGTACTGCATAACTTTAAACACTACCAAACACTAGATCAAAAGCAATGGAAAAACAACAAAATCTAGAAAAGATAACACACCAAACTCAAATACGAAAATTAACAAAACTAAAAAGAACTAGATTGAAACGACTTAAAATACCACCGAATGAAGTGCTTTTCCATTGATTCGAACATAGGAACAAGGTGAAATTGGTGGCCGATCAAGTATGACCTCATTTTTATGTATACTCACATTAATGCACTACTTATGCTCAATAAATACACATGTAAAAATGCTTGTCTATCCATGTCATTTTATACTCTTCAATTAAGTTTTTTATTTTATATTTTTCAGGAATATCTTTGCTAGATAGGGGTTACTTGTGAAGAGTGAAAGTTTGATCGTTTTCAAGAATCTTACGTTGTGTGGGTCTAGAAGTTGCTTACTACTATACAGGTAATTAATTGTTCTCTCTCGCCAAAGTAATATGTTGCGTTTTATTGCTTCGGATTCATTCCGTGTATCCTTTGCGTTTTGACAGAAACGCATTATACCGTTCTGTGCCTTAATAATTAGTTGTTTTTGTTTAGCTTAATTAAGACATGAGTGATAGATTCTAAACTGTGTTAATGTTTTAATGTATTGAAGTTTTAACATGAGTGATAGATTCTAAACTGTTTTAATATTGTTTTAATAGATAGATATAAGAGAGGTTTATGTTATAATATATTTGTGGTAGACTAGAGAGGTTGCATGTTAAATCTAATAGTTCTGTAACATAATTTTTCCCTACCAGCCTGTGGCTTATTTTCTCTGATTCCAGACTAAAAACAGAACAAAACACTAACAATTGAACTGCCATGTCCCTTTGTATCATTCTCATTGGCGTAGTGTAATACTCATTATTCCGACATGTGGAATATTCTCTGATTTTTAAGTGATGAACTTACTAACTTTGTAACTTTTAGATTATATTAAGTAATATTCATTATTCCGACATGTGGAATATTCTTGATGTCAATTTCGTTAATCGTTAAGTGATGAACTTACTAACTTTGTGAATTGAATTCGCTATAGGGGTTACTTGTGAAGAGTGAAAGTTTGATCGTTTTTGTTTAGCTTAATTAAGACATGGATAAGACATGGATGAATTCAAACCGATTGTCGAAAGAGTACGAGAAAGGGGTATGGGAATCCGTTGAGTTTGCGGTTGCGCACTCCAAAGACCCAATTCGAATAGCGTGTCCTTGCATGGGTTGCTGTTATGGGGATAAGGTTGACGGGAATCAGTTGGCATCGCATTTACTACAGTTTGGAATTGATAGAAGTTATACAGTTTGGAGTTTGCATGGTGAGAAAAGTAATGGGAATGTTGAGTCGAGGTGTCATACGAAGTATGCTTCAAACGACGATTGCACAGACACATATGATTGTGATCGAGTCGAAGAGATTGCAGAAGCGCTTGAAGAAGATCTTGAGGATTGTCCCAAAATGTTCGAGAGGTTGGTAAGCGATGCAGAGAAACCGTTGTATGATGGTTGTTCAAAATTCACAAGATTGTCTGTGGTGTTAAAGTTGTACAACTTAAAGGCGGACAATGGATGGTCGGATAAAAGTTTCACAGAGTTATTAGCCCTTATGAAAGATATGCTACCAGAGGATAATGTTCTTCCCAATCGAACGTATGAAGCCAAAAAGATGTTGTCCTCTATTGGCATGAGCTATGATAAGATACATGCATGTCCAAACGATTGCATTTTGTTTCGAAATGAGTATGCAGCGTTGAATGAGTGTCCTAAATGCGGTGCCCCTCGATATAAGAAAAAGTTGTCTCCGGCCAAAGTCTTATGATATTTTCCTATAATTCCGAGATTTAGACACGTGTATCGTAATGAAACCGATTCAAGACACTTGACTTGACATGCAGATGAAAGAATTATTGATGGAAAGTTGCGACATCCGGAAGACTCACCACAGTGGATGAAGGTTAATAGTGAATATCCTGAATTTGGAAAAGAAGCAAGAAACCTTCGCTTGTCATTGTCTACTGATGAAATGAACCCGCATGGTATTCAAAGTATCTCGCATAGCACATGGCCTGTGATTATTATGATTTATAACCTACCTCCGTGGCTATCTATGAAGCGTAAGTACATGGAAGTGGAAAATTCTGAACTGAAGGAAAAAGTTTTAAAATTATCCAAAGATATTGGATCTCCTTCTGAATCAGAAAAATCCATTCCTATAGCCTCAATCATATTCTTAAATAATATGACTCGAGCTTCAAAAAGTTCCTATCTAGAAGTATTGGCAGAAGTCATCTTGCTTCTATGATATATGGTGTTTCTGGAAACAAAAGGTTTGGTTTTGGCTATGAGGGTGATACCTCACATAAATTTGAACCTGTTGATGATTTGAAAATCACATACAAGCCATTGTATGATCAGTTCAAATATGGCCACTCACATGATATCAAGCTCACATCACATGCACATAGTTTTAACACTACACACACCAAGAAGCATGTGACACAACCTAAAAGATATCATGCTGACAAACCCAAAGAATATCATGATGTTCCTCCTGTTACATATCATGCTAAACCCAAGTTCAATCAGAACTTGAGGAAAACTAACAAGAAAGGACCCAAGAAATTGTGGGTACCTAAGGAGAAGATAATTTCTGTTGCATATATCCTTAGCAACAAAGAAGACAAAGCACAAAATGTCATGGTACCTGGACTCTGGGTGCTCGCGACACATGACGGGAAGAAGGTCTATGTTCCAATACCTGGTGCTTAAGTCTGGTGGAGAAGTCAAGTTTGGAGGAGATCAGAAGGGCAAGATTATTGGTTCTGGAACCATCAGTATTGGTAACTCTCCTTCCATAACTAATGTACTTCTTGTAGAAGGATTAGCGCATAACTTATTGTCCATAAGTCAATTAAGTGACAATGGTTATGACATAATCTTCAACCAAAAGTCTTGCAAGGCTGTAAGTCAGAAGGATGGCTCAATCCTATTTACAGGCAAGAGAAAGAACAACATTTATAAAATTGATCTTTCTGATCTTGAGAAGCAGAAGGTGACTTGTCTTATGTCTGTTTCTGAAGAGCAATGGGTCTGGCACAGAAGATTAGTGTTAGAACAAGATTTGTTCTGATCAATATTCTTAGTTTTGATGATAACAAGGATATGAATTTTGTGTGAAATAATGTGGTACTCTAATACATTGCAATTTCCATTTCAGGAAATATATAAAGAGTATGCACAAATCAGCGCTCAGAAGCTTTGTCTCAAAAGGTTCAGCATGCAACATCAGAACATGGTCTGGCAAGACATCAGAAGATGGTCAAGGCAGAATCAGAACATGGGTCTATGGAAGCATCAGAAGAACTTGAGATCAGAAGCAGAAGCACTGAAGTTCTGATGGTATCACGCTCAGAAGCACTTCAAGGTCAGAAGACAAGAAGATGCTTTGCACCAAGCTGTTTGACTCTGATGATATTCAAATATTTTATTCACAAACATCAGATCAGAAGAAAGTACAGGTGGCAGGCTACGCTGACTGACAAAAGGAACGTTGGAAGCTATTAAAGGCAACGTCAGTAGACACAGCGTGAACAAGGCTCGAGGTAGTTGACAAAAGCGTGAAACATTAAATGCAATGCTGTACGGAATACGCAAAGCATTAAATGCGCCCAACGGTCATCTTCTCAAACGCCTATAAATATGAAGTTCTGATGAGAAGCAAGGTTGACGATTTTGAAATAACCAATTCTGAAAAACTTGCTGAAACGCTGTTCAAACTCAAAGCTCAGAAACTTCATCTTCATCAAAGCTCACTACATTGCTGTTGTAATATATTAGTGAGATTAAGCTTAAACGTTAAGAGAAATATCACTGTTGTGATTATAGCTTTTCAGAAGCATTTGTAATACTCTTAATTGATTACATTAATTTGTAAGTAACTAGAGTGATCAAGTGTTGATCAGGATACTCTAGGAAGTCTTAGCTTGTGTCTAAGCAGTTGTAATTAGAGTGATCACGTGGTGGTCAGGATACTCTAAGAAAGTCTTAGCTTGTGTCTAAGCATTTGTTCCTGGAGTGATCAGGTTGTGATCAGGATACTCTAGAAGACTTAGTCGCGGACTAAGTGGAAAACCATTGTAATCTGTTGCGATTAGTGGATTAAATCCTCAAGTGAGGTAAATCACTCCGTGGGGTGGACTGGAGTAGTTTAGTTAACAACGAACCAGGATAAAAATAACTGTGCATATTGTTTTTATCGTTCAAGTTTTTAGACTACACTTATTCAAACCCCCCCTTTCTAAGTGTTTTTCTATTCTTCAATTGGTATCAGAGCGCCGGTTCTAATGTGCAAGCACTTAAACTTGTTTAGAAAAGATTCAGGAAGAGAAAAACGCTTCAGTAAAAGATGGCTGGTGAAGTTCCAACAAATCCAGCTGCATCTACATCTAACTCTACTGAGCAATACAATGGTAACAATGGTTATACTAGACCACCAGTACTTGATGGTGAAAACTTTGAATACTGGAAAGATAAACTGGAAAGTTACTTTCTTGGTCTAGATGTTGATCTATGGGATCTTCTGTTGGATGGTTACAAACATCCTGTTAAAGCTACTGGTGTAAGGCTCATGAGAAGCAAAATGAATGATGATCAAAAGAAAGATTTCAAGAATCATCACAAATGCAGGACTGTTTTGCTGAATGCTGTCTCTCATGCTGAGTATGAGAAGATATCTAACAGGGAAACGACCCATGACATATATGAGTCCTTGAAGATGACTCATGAAGGAAATGCTCAAGTCAAGGAGACCAAAGCTCTTGCTCTAATCCAGAAATATGAAGCCTTCAAGATGGAGGATGATGAAGATATTGAGAAGATGTTCTCAAGATTTCAAACTCTAACTGCTGGATTGAGAGTTCTGGATAAAGACTACACCAAGGCTGATCATGTAAAGAAGATTATCAAAAGCTTACCCAGAAGATGGGGTCCAATGGTAACAACATTCAAGATTGCCAAGAATCTGAATGAAGTTTCTTTGGAAGAGCTTATCAGTGCCTTGAGAAGCCATGAAATAGAGCTGGACGCAAACGAGCCTCAGAAGAAAGGTAAGTCTATTGCATTAAAATCTAATGTTAAAAAATGCACTAACGCTTTTCAGGCTAGAGAAGAAGATCCTGAAGAATCAGAATCTGAAGAAGAAGATGAACTGTCCATGATCTCCAGAAGGGTAAACCAACTCTGGAAGAGCAAGCAAAGGAAGTTCAGAGGCTTCAGAAGTTCAAAGAGATTTGAACGAGGAGAATCTTCTGGTGACAGAAGATCTGACAAGAAGAAGGCTGTCTGCTATGAGTGCAATGAGCCTGGACATTACAAGAACGAGTGTCCAAAACTTCAGAAGGAGAATCCCAAGAAGAAGTTTCATAAGAAGAAAGGTCTTATGGCAACATGGGATGATTCTGAATCAGAATCAGGATCAGACTCTGAAGGAGAGCAGGCAAACTTTGCGCTGATGGCGACAGAAGATGATGGATCAGAATCTACATCAGAATCAGATTCTGAAGAGGTATTTTCTGAACTATCTAGAGAAGAGTTAGTTTCCAGTCTAACAGAGCTTCTTGAATTAAAAGCTCATCTTAGTATCAAATACAACAAAGCTGAAAAAGCAATTTGAATTTGAAACTAAGAAGCTTGAGTTGGAAAATTCTGAATTAAAAGAAAAAATTTTAAAATTATCCAATAATGTTGGATCTCCTTCTGATTCAGAAAAATCCACTCCCAGTCTGAATCATATTCTGAAAGAATATGATTTAAGTTTCAGGAAGTTCTTATCTAGAAGTATTGGCAGAAGTCAGCTAGCTTCTATGATATATGCTGTGTCTGGGAACAAGAGAGTTGGCATTGGTTATGAGGGTGAAATCCCATACAAGCTTGAATCTGTGGATGATATGAAAATATCATACAAGCCTCTGTATAACCAATTTAAATTTGGCCACTCCCATGATATTAAGCACACATCACATGCACAAAGTTTTCACATAACACACACCAAGAAGCATGTGACACAACCTAAGAAATATCATGGAACTAAGAATAAGAAGTATCATACTGTTCCTCCTGTTAAATATTTTTCTAAAATCAAGTTCAATCAGAACTTGAGGAGAACTAACAAGAAAGGACCCAAGAGGATGTGGGTACCTAAGGAAAAAATTATTCCTATTGCAGATATCCTTGGCTGCAAAGAAGGAAAAGCACAGCATGTCATGGTACCTGGACTCTGGATGCTCGCGACACATGACAGGAAGAAGGTCTATGTTCCAAGACCTGGTGCTTAAATCTGCTGGAGAAGTGAAATTCGGAGGAGATCAGAAGGGCAAAATTATTGGCTCAGGAACTATAAAGTCTGGTAACTCTCCGTCTATTTCTAATGTTCTTCTAGTAGATGGATTAGCTCATAACTTATTGTCCATAAGTCAATTAAGTGACAATGGTTATGACATAATCTTTAATCAAAAGTCTTGCAAGGTTGTAAGTCAGAAGGATGGCTCAATCCTATTTTCAGGAAAGAGAAAGAACAACATTTATAAGACAGATCTTCAGGATCTTAAGAATCAGAAGGTGACTTGTCTTATGTTTGTTTCTGAAGAGCAATGGGTCTGGCACAGAAGATTAGGACATGCTAGTTTGAGAAAGATTTCTCAGATTAACAAACTAAATCTGGTCAGAGGACTCCCCAATCTGAAATTCAAATCAGATGCTCTTTATGAAGCATGTCAGAAGGGCATGTTCTCCAGACCTGCATTCAAGTCTAAGAATGTTGTTTCTTCCTCAAGGCTGTTAGAACTCTTACACATTGATTTGTTTGGCCCAGTCAAAACAGCATCTGTCAGAGGGAAGAAATATGGAGTAGTTATCGTTGATGATTATAGCCGCTAGACGTGGGTAAAGTTCTTGAAACACAAGAATGAGTCTCATTCAGTGTTCTTTGAATTCTGCACTCAGATTCAATCTGAGAAAGAGTGTAAAATCATAAAGGTCAGAAGTGATCATGGTGGCGAATTTGAGAACAGATTCTTTGAGGAGTTCTTCAAAGAAAATGGTATTGCCCATGATTTCTCTTGCCCCAGAACTCCACAGCAAAATGGAGTTGTAGAGCGAAAGAATAGGACTCTACAAGAAATGGCCAGAACCATGATCAATGAAACCAATATGGCTAAGCATTTCTGGGCAGAAGCAATAAACACTGCATGCTATATTCAGAATAGAATCTCTATCAGACCTATTCTAAATAAGACTCCTTATGAATTGTGGAAGAACAGAAAGCCCAACATTTCATATTTCCATCCTTTTGGATGTGTATGTTTTATTCTGAATACTAAAGATCATCTTGGTAAGTTTGATTCCAAAGCACAAAAATGTTTCCTTCTTGGATATTCTGAACGCTCTAAAGGCTACAGAGTATACAATACTGAAACATTGATTGTAGAAGAATCAATCAATATCAGGTTTGATGATAAGCTTGGTCTTGAAAAACCAAAGCAGTTTGAGAATTTTGCAGATTTTGATATTGATATATCAGAAGTTGAAGAATCAAGAAGCAAAGCTGCAGAAGCTGGCAGTCTCAGAAGCACTGAATCAGAAGATCAAGTTGCTACATCTTTAGAGAATCTCAGGATTTCTGAAGAACCAACAGTCAGAAGATCACCTAGACTTGCCTCAGCTCATTCAGAAGATGTGATCCTAGGGAAGAAAGATGATCCTATCAGAACAAGATCATTTCAAAAGAATGACAATCAAAAGCAGTGATCAGAATCAGAAGGCGTACAGTCTATTCAGGAAAATTACAGTTGTCATCTATTATCTGATGGTGAACACGTGTATGTACGGTTAGTACAAAGCGTGCAGTTGAAAAGACGCCGACCTAGGTAACTGTGTTAAACCATTTCATTTACCTCGTTCTCTCACCTAACGTCACTTATCAATTAATGAAAATTGATTTCTCTTGATTCTGTAACTGTTCCTTTTCTAATCTTATTGCATTTTTTTAAATCCGTCTCTATATATTCTTTTCAAACCATCTCATATATCTTTTTCGCTCCGTGTCTCTCTTTCTTCTTGCATACTTTCTTTTGAAATCTTCTTAGTCGCTTCTAAAACCCTAACCGAAAACCCAGAATTTGTTCTTCCTAGCTGTTCATTCTGTTTCAATGGCTGCTTCTTCATCTCAAAATGTTGGTTCATCTACTTTTCTCCATATTCAAGATGAAGTTAATCAGGAACTTACTCCAGTTGTTGCGTGCTCCATTCCTAAGGATAAATTAGAAGTTCTATGTGAACTCATGGTTGATTTTGATAACATTGAAGAAAACGAATTTCATCTCAAAGAAGATATAATTTTTCAAGGATGGACTTTGTTGTTTGCTGAGTTCTGTGGACCAGTCTACCCAGATCTTGTCAAGGAATTCTGGGTACATGCAGTTGTCGCCCCTAAATCAATCTTGTCCTTCGTCCATGGAAAGTTTGTGGTAGTGACTGAGAACATCCTAAGGATGATGTTTGATCTGAGAAACGCTGAAGGAGCTTTTGAAATCGATAAAAGGGTAAATTGGGAAGATGTTTTATCTACTCTCTACCCAGATGTCATACCCTAATTTTTGACCCCCTGAGATGACATATCTTCAGGATTTTTCATCAGGTCAAGACAAGTACCCAGAGCAGTCATTTCTCCATCTAGTACTTAATCAAGGATGCTCAAAGACAAGAAAGCTCAGGCAAAAGATCAATCAATACAAAGATTAGTTTCTAATACAATCATGAAGCTCAAAAACTTCACTTTTCTCATCTATGATTGATTAGACATCCAGTCATATGAGTACAGGTATACTCAGGACACCAGACTAGGGTTTTGAGCCTATCAAGGACTAAAATCAGGGATCACATTTGGGAAACCCTAAGAAACCTCAGAGGGTCATTCAAAGACATCAATCATCTTCAAATAACTCATATTACAAGGTCTACTGAACATCACACTTCAATTCAAAGTCTACAGTCATTACTTTCACATGGTCGACAAATTAGGGTTTTGACCTAATTCACCAAGATAGTTGACTTCTGATCAGGGCATGAATCCAAAACTCAAGACATGATTCAAGGATCTCTACTACCTCCATATAATCCATTTATATCATCCATTTGCGGAGAAGATCTTATTTCTACACAAAAGCCCAAAAATTTACTTTGTCAGGAAAAAGTCAACTGTGAAGGATCATCATTGACTTTTAAGGTTTTTGGTCAAAAAATGACTTTCAAAGATCAATATCATCAATATGTGGATGTCAAAGTCATTTGGCCAAAGAAATCCAAAGAAATTCATCAAGGAGCGAAAAGTCGGGAATTAGGGTTTTTGAAGGCATGGTGAGATCTCAAAATTTCACCTACACAACTCAAAAAACTTCCAACATGAAAGTTGTAGATCTTGCCAAATAAAACAACATCTTACAAGGGAACTTTTTTCAAAAGATCAACCATTTATGAAGTTTTGGAGATTTTGAAGTTTAGGTCATAAACACTTAGAAATTTTTCTAAGTGTTTTAACCTAGTTTTCTTCCAACTTTGGCCTCATTTTTCACAAATTTCCCAAAGGATTCTGAAGAAGACATAAACTAATGATTTAAAGTAGATGTTTAGGGCTTTCCAAATTGTGTTCAACCTTCTCAAAATTCAATTTGAGCTAAGAGTTATGCTTGTTCAAAGTTGGCCTCATGAAGTGAAATTATAGGTCATGCATCATTTTGGAACTTTGAAATTTTGTGCACATGACCTCAAATATAGATGCTACATGACCCATAATACATCTGCAAACATGCCATGCATTCATTTTCACCATGCCATAAGAATTGAAGAAGATTCTAAAAACAAGAACATGTGATTATGTAATGATTACATTTGTGAATTTATGGCAAATTGATGAATCACCCAAGGAATCTTCTCACCAACCAATTAGAGCTCATTTCTGGCTCAGAATTGTCCCCTAAGATCAAGCAAAATCGAGGGCTAGGGGATTGATCAAATGGAATCAAAATTCTCATCATTGCATAAGAGATATTTGCAAAATTTCCTTCATGGCTAAGAAAGCAAATCAACTTCACTAAGGAAGCTCACTCCTCTGCAGCTATACTGATCCATTTGCCTATAAATACAGATGCATTCCTCATTCAAAAAGACACCAAAGCAACCATATTACTTGCTTTCTCTTTCTCTTCTCTTGTTCATTGTTTTTCAAAGTTCTTTGGCAAGAAGAATCGATTTCTTCAAACCAGAGCTTATCTTTGGGAAGTGAGCATTCTAACATCTCAAGGGAGGTCATTTGAGGTGATCCAAGCACCTGGATCACTTCTGTAGGTGGAGGAACACCATTGTTGCTCTCACTTTGGAGCACTTGCAGTTGGAGGTCCATGGAGTGATTCAGGAGGTTTCAAGCCAAGCCAATCATTCAGACACACTCCTCAGGTCATAGTGAAGCTAACCAGATGGCTGCAGCTCATCTGTAACTCGAGAATCAACACCCTCCATGTTCACTTGAAGCTCAAATCGAGGGAGGTCCATAGAACAATTCAAAAGGATTCAGGCTACAATAAGCATCCAGTTAGCATCATTGAGTCTCAGGGAAGCTATTGAGATCATTCATTCAAGCCCAGGTGCCCTCAATCATCCTCACGACCTCCATTTTCAGAGAATCGTGAGTGAATTTAGAGCAAGTTTCATGTTTACATCGTGGCAAATGGTTGAGAAACGAGTGAGTTCAGAAATTCAAATTCATGGAGCTTGAGGTTGAAGATGAAGATGGTGAAGCGCGCCATTTTTGAATCCTCAGGGTAGAGTTTATTTTATTTTGAGTGATAGTTGTTTTATTAACGAATGAACAACTTGCCCCAGTGGCCACACATGCGCTCTTAGTCTCCTCATGCCCAAAGTCTGGGGTTCGAATCCCCCTCGCCCCAGACTTTTTGTTTCTTTTATTTTTCAATGATTTACTAGTTGTCTTGAAACATAACCAAATGGATGCAAGTTACTATCACCACACGCGCGTTGGCTCAGTGGTGTTTGTTTTGTGTGTGTGACTTAGAGGGCGTGAGTTCAAGCCTTGGTGAAGACATTTCTATATTTTTTACCACTTTTCACACTTATTTTCTTCACAACTTCACATAAATATTTAACCTATCAAATTAAATCATTTTCACTTCATTTTTCACACACTTGTTATTTAATATACCTATTTTATGTATAATCAAAAAAATCATAAAAATATTATTTAATTCATATATTTTTATTAGGTATAAAATAGTATGTTTTAAGTGTTTTATTAAATACTTTAAATATATGTTTCCATTTTGTTTTAACCTAATTATTTGTGTGAATAATTTTATGATAAAACCCTAATTGTTTAGGTCTTAATTAAGTGAAAATCTTTATTTTTACTTTAATTAAGTTGACTTTTGTCAAATCTCAAAAACTGTTTTCAATCTCTGATAAAATCAAATGATTAGGGTTTTCAAACAACAAAACCTTGTATCATTTCAAATCATTTTCAACTGCTTTTATAACCAGTACTATAAAGTACTGGGCCTCTAATAGAGTGTAAGTCCCAAAAAACCTTCTCTTCTTAGCTTGTTTTCAAAAGTGTATTTTCAAAATCTTCTTTCTGTTTTCAAAACATTCTTCTGGTATTTGAAGGGCATTATTCCCGGTGAAACTCTTCAGATACCTATGTGACCTTTGTCCATCTTCACTTCTTCTGTTTTCAAAAACCATTAACTGTTTATCATATACATTCAACTGTTATCAACAAAAACAACAAAAATTACTGTTGAGGCTCTGTACATACTTCTTCAATGGCCTCCACTCCATCCAGGTTAGGCTTTATAAGCTTTCAATTTACAGTCTTTATTTAAATTACTGTCAAATATAAACTGTGCATATATATATATATTAGTTTAGAACTACGTTTAAGTATAAACCTTAGGACAGTTAAACTATATATATATTATAGGAATATGACCTAGGATTGAGAATGTCTTCCCGGTGAAGGCTCTTTCCTAATTAGAGATCTGTAGTTCAAACCCCCAAGATGAATTATTCCTGGTGAAACATCTTGGCAAAAACCTTAGAATCCAAATAATAGGACACATCCACCCAAAGAGGAATTATTCCCGGTGAAACCTCTTACCCATTTGCTTAGAGCCAAAATAAGTTCAAAACTACATAGCTTTCTCTTGTGCTATAACAAGGACCCTCGATTAGCCTCCTCTTGGGCTTTGTACAAGGACCCACAGGCTTCTTAAAAGCATTTCCAGCTTCCTCTTGAGCTTGTATACAAGGACCCATCAGGTTTCTTATAAACATAGGAACAGGTCTTTAGTCACCTTTTAGCCTACCCTGGTGAGTTTCTTCCAATTTAAACCAGACCTTAAACAAGCTAAGTTTGTCTCAATTTTGCATTGAGTACATTTTTGGAATGAGAGACATGGACAGTCTCTGTCACCCTTATCTTCATCAATCCTCCTTAGTAGAGTCTAGGATCTATGTTTTGGTCATCCTCAGCATTGAGTCAGCCTTCATCTTGGGCTTTAAACAAGAAGTCTCACTAGATAATCTTTCTGCCATTCACTTTTCAATCATTAAAACCCCTGGAAAGGGTTAGCCTCCAACATCTGTCTAAAAAATGTCAAAACCCCTGGAAAGGGTTAGCCTCCAAAGTCAATTAAAATCAATCCATCATTTCAATAAAAACCCCTGGAAAGGGTTAGCCTCCAAAGTCAATTAATAAAAAAATGTCAAAAAACAAAGATTCATTCTCTTAGGAGATAGTTTCCCCAAAAGAGTCAGAACCCCTGGAAAGGGTCAGCCTCCAAAAACATGATAAAAGTCAGTCTTTTAACAGACAATTTCTCCAGCTGAGTCAAAATCCCTGGAAAGGGTTAGCTTCCAAAGAAAAACAGTATTTCAATAAATAAAATCTTCTCAGTAGAGTCAAAACCAACAAAAACAGTTAGCCTCAACCTTGGGCTTCATACAAGGCACCCAAACAATAAAACTCCCCTGTCAAGAGTCAGCCTCAACCTTGGGCATTGTACAAGGCAGATAATAGAGTCCCCAGTGAGTTCTTCATCACTCAGTAGCCACAACCTTGGGCTTTGTACAAGGCAGATAAACCATATCTTTCATGTGTCAAAGATTCCTAACACTTAGGATCTTTCCCCATATAGTCATCCATACTTAATTCATTTAAGAGTCCGCCACAACCTTGGGCTTTGTACAAGGCAGAAAATAATGTTTTCCCCTAGCTAGAGTTAGCCACAACCTTGGGCTTTGTACAAGGCACATAAATTAGAGTCATTCAATTATCCTCAACAGTTAGCCACAACCTTGGGCTTTGTACAAGGCACATAAATAGAGTCTCCCTAAGTAGAGTCAGCCTCAATTCTGGGCTTTGTACAGAACACAAAAATACCCTGTAATTAATCCCCAGTGGAGTCATCTCGCAGAGTCAATAATATTAATTAATAAATCAAAAAGCCTCAAGCTTGGGCCTCATACAAGCCAGCTAAAGTCAAATCTTTTATACAGTAGATAGACATAGCTTATCTCTATAGAGAGATATTTTTACTACTCTACCACATTCAAACAAACAAACATTTAATTTCAATTTTAATCAAGTCTCCCATTTAGGATTTTGAAAGGCATGAGCTGGCAGTAAAACCCAGACATGTGGTAACTTTCCCTAATTTGGATGAGCATCTTTCTTTCATTTAAGAGGCATTTGACTGGTATACTTGCACATACACAAGTAAGGTCCCCCTCTTGAATGAAATGAATTCAGTTATTCTGTCACTCCTTTAAATGTTTGTGGTAGAATAGTACAAATACCTCTCTGTAGAGATAATTTCATGTCTCTTTACTGTAAACAGAGATTTAATTCCAAGCTTCAACCTTGAGCTTCAAGCAAGGCACCAAAAATAATTAATTTCCCTAGTTAGTTCCCCGAACTACATTAAGCTCTGACTTCCACTAGGGATATGTAGGCATGAGGTTCACAAGGAATCTCAGCGAGCTAATAAAATACCAAAAATAGTCAGTTTGTCTGTCTGTCTTTTTTTTAATCAATTCAATTCTCTCTCCTAATACAAAGGAGAAACTTTCCCAATCATTAGCAATAAACACAAACACAATGACACAGAGAAGGTTCCTGTAGAGTACTACAGATATGTAGGGTGTTTAAACACTTCCCTATGTATAACCGACCTCCCGGACTCCAGAATTTCTAGTCTAGGTGTAAATCCCCACACTTAGCAAACTCCTAGGGTTTAGTTGAGATCTTTTTTCCCCTTTCCTACTCGTAGGTCAAATAAGAAAGTTCGTGTGATATCGTAGGAAGAACTGAAATAAAATTCATCCCACCACGGGCGCATTCTCCTTCCAAATTTCGCGTGAAGGGTTTAGCGTGCCGTCCTCCCAAGTGAAACGGGGAGGTAAAGAAAACGACCACCACAGAAAAATGGCGACTCTGCTGGGGATATAAGTGTTAAAAACCTTGGTTTTTCATCCAAACCAATGGTTGACCTGTTGCTGGTCCAGCCCCAATGAGGAATTAGGGATGCCAAATTCCCCCTCAAACAAGAGAGGTCCTGCCTAACCTCTGTGTCATATCATGTGTTTGTTGCATATATATTTGTTTATTTTGTTTATTCTGTATCGGGAAAGGGCTTGATTCCCCCTTGTGGTGAGAAATCCTATACCCGGATTTGAGTGCAACATAAGATAGGATGGAGGATGTCTTCCCGGTGAAGGCCCTCTAATCTTGGTTTCCAAGTCTACTCTTGGGATTTGCCTGGCTGGTTGTGATTAACTGCGCCACTGCATTCCGAGACTGATTTGTACCAGGAGGACCTAGAAACACATTAACCCCACTTAAAGCCTTTTTTAGGACGTAGAGCGGTGATTACGGAAGTAATTGTCACGCAGATACTACACTCAGAGAAAACTCTCTTATAGATACCAATCAACGTATCTTTAAGGTTGAGCAAAAACTCTGAGACCCTTAGAACCCGTTCTACAGGTACAAAAATCCTTAACCTTAGTTTACCATTGGGGCGGGAGACTGCGTTTTGACTTCATGACCACTATACCCTTCAACGCCATGTTTGTTTAAAACTCTTGTGTGTGCATTCATGCATTCATGCATCATTCATTAATAAACAACTAAAAACAAAAAGAGTCTTTTTCGAGTCGTTTTTCAAGGAAACTAAATAACGAACGTTTTGAACTTCATAGAAAGAGAAAAACGGAGAAAGGACTTAAGGATCTATATCATGGATTATGGAAGAAAGAGAGCTAGGAAATATACCTTCAAGATTCCCCAGGTCGAGGAACTGGGAAAGCTCGGAAAACTGGTGGTCGACCCCCAGGCTTTCAAGGAGAAGTATGGAAAACTTCTGCCTTTGCTCAATACCAACATGGTGGATGGGATCCTTCCCACCTTGGTACAGTTTTACGATCCAACGTATCACTGCTTCACCTTTCCAGATTACCAGCTCATGCCTACGTTAGAGGAGTACTCTCGTCTGATTGGAATACCCGTGTACGCGCAAGATCCGTACTCCGGTTTGGAAAAGAATCCTGACGACATTATCATTGCTGCAACTACTCCTTTGAACGTAGTCGACATCAGAACTCATATGGTGAGTAGAGGAGGAATTCAAGGATTGCCCTCCAAATTCCTGTTTGACCAAGCTCGGTACTTCGTCAGCATCCAAGATATGAGCGCTTTTGAGGAAGTCTTGGCTTTGCTTATCTACGGATTGTTTTTGTTCCCTAACATTAACGATTTCGTCGACATCAACGCAATTAAGATCTTCTTAATTGGAAATCCAGTTCCAACCTTGCTTGCGGATGCTTATCACTCTGTTCCAACCTTGCATGAGGGATGGCCTTTACTGGTCACAGAAAATCATGTCTCTCACTCATACAGACATTGATTGGTGTAGTCCTGACAACGACGAAACCAAGATCATCTTCAGTTGCGGAAATTTCCCCAACATACCCCTTATTGGAACTAAGGGAGGAATCAGTTACAATCCAGCTTTAGCCCGTCGTCAATACGGCTATCCTATGAAAAATATTCCAAGTAACATCCAATTGGAAGGTCTGTTCTTCAAGAACATCGACGATCATGGCAACATGCTGAAAAAGGAAATTGTCCAAACCTGGCGTCTTGTTCACAGTAAAGGGAGAAGATTGTTAGGAAAACATCTTTGCATCTCCCTGGATCCTTACCTTCAATGGGTACGCGTCAGAGCATTCAAGCTCAGGATGCCATATCAACATCAAGAACCTATTCCCCTAAAGGAACCAATTTACCTTTTCTCCACCGATGTTGAAAAACTGCAAGCGGCATTAAACAAGGTATGCCAAGAAAGGAATGCTTGGAGGAACAAGTATCGAATTGTCAACACGGAAAATGTTGAAATTCAGAACATCCTAAGAAGGAAGGATGAGTTACTTGAAGTGCTCGATCGACAAGTGACACAAACGTCACTTTCTCATCATATCCCTCCTGCTTCCTGGATCATCGATCAGCTCACGTCAGAGAACGCTCAGCTCAAGAAACAGAAGAAGATGTTAGAACGTGAAGTCGGCTCATCATCAAAGTTTTAGAGTCCTTTCTCTCAGTTTCTCTGTATTCCCATTTCCAAAGTGTGTAAAAAACGGCGTTTTCGCTTAATTAATAAAAGTGTGATGTTTCATAACGTAATTATGGTGTTTCCTTGAAAAATATTAACTTAATTGCATATCATACATCGCTTTAGTCGTACGCACTGACACGAGAATTGTCGCGGATCTAATAGTCACTTTCCTTTCTCCAGAAAGAGAGGAGGAGAAGGAGGTGAACCAAGACTTTCAAGCTGTCTCATCCATACAACACTCGTTCAAGTCGCAAGAAAAGAATGGAAGACTTTGAGCAAGAGAATGAAGAACTCAGGGAAGAGATTAATACTCTCAAAGGTACTGTTGAAAGGCTCAATAGTATGGTAGAAGCCCTGGTAGTTGCGCAGAATCGACCAACGCCAGAAGAACCACAAAGGACTGTGGTTTCCGAGATTGTTTCTACTCCTATTCCTCAGTATACCATGCCGCCTGATCGACCTTGGGGCATGCCGTATAACTTTACTCCAGAAGGGTACATACCTCCAGCTTCTGAAGCTCCAAAAGTCACCATGGATATGCGTCCACCGGAGGGTTACAAACCTCTGGAAATTGAAGTTCCAAGAGCAACGGCAATGGGTTTCGCACAACAGAATGCTGAGATTCCAAGATCTGCTGTCATGGCTTCTCCACGACCAATTATGCATACTTTTCCCCCGCAAGGCGGACAAGTATATCATCACGCTCCAAGTGAGGATGCTGGCGTGTATGAAAGATTGGACGAGTTCCAAGAACAGTTTCTGCAAATGCAGAAGGAACTCAAGACTCTCCGAGGACAAGATCTATTTGGAAAGAATGCTGCAGACCTCTGTCTGGTTCCAAATGTTAAGATTCCTCACAAATTCAAAGTACCAGAATTCGAGAAATATAAAGGGAATTCATGCCCACAAAGTCATCTTGTGATGTACGCTCGAAGAATGTCAACTCAGATTGATAATCAACAATTGCTCATTCATTATTTTCAAGACAGCCTGACTGGTGCTGCACTCAAATGGTACATGAACTTGGACAGTTCAGAGATTCGTACTTTTCGAGACCTCGGAGAGGCCTTCGTCAAACAGTATAAGTACAATCTGGATATGGCTCCCGACAGAGATCAACTCCGGGCCATGACTCAAAAGGATAGAGAAAGCTTCAAGGAATACGCTCAGAGATGGCGTGAAGTTGCTGCTCAAATTTGTCCACCACTTGAAGAGAAAGAAATGACAAAAATCTATCTCAAAACTTTGAGTCCATTTTACTACGGACGAATGGTTGCAAGTGCACCAAGTGACTTTACTGAGATGGTAAACATGGGTGTGCGTTTAGAAGAAGCAGTTCGAGAAGGACGCTTGAACAAAGAACCAGAATCTTCTGTTGGTCCAAGGAAGTATGGAAGTTCTTTCCAGAAGAAAAAGGATCAAGATGTCAGCAATGTCTTGCACAAAATCAAGAAGAAATTCCAACCTCAAGTTGCAACAATAACTCCGGTTGTTAACTCAGCGCCAGCTTATCAACCTCAGGTCTCGCAACAACAAATTCAACAAAGGTCGCAGCAACCTCCGCAGCAGGTTCGACCTCCAAATTACAACAATCGGGCTCCAAGGTATCCTGCCTTTGACCCCGTACCAATGCCGTATGCAGAATTGTTTCCAACATTACTGGCAAAAGGACTCATTCAGACAAGGAGTCCTCCAAATCCTACGAACAGTTCCTCACCATGGTATAAGGCTGACCAATCTTGTCCCTATCATCAGGGGGCACCAGGTCACAATATTGAGAACTGTTTCCCTTTCAAGATTGACGTCCAACGATTAGTGAAGAGCGGAATGCTATCCTTCAAAGATACTAATCCAAACGTCCAAGCAAATCCTTTGCCGCAGCACAAAGAAGCTTCAGTAAATCTGGTAGATCAACACCCCAATGTCATTCAAATCTACGACATTCGTCAGATAGGGGAAAATCTTGTCAAGATGCACGCTAAACAAGCTGGGTACGGTCATGTACTACCTCACAACTACTTCACATGTGAAATTTGTCCAAGGAATACTCAAGGATGTGTCGTAGTTCAAGCTGCATTACAAGAACAAATGGACTTGGGATGGATTCAACATATCCGAGTCAGAACTGGACATGACATCAACATGGTTCAAGGATGTCCAGGAGAATACAAAATCTACAAAGTTGAAGACCTTGAAGGATCGGTAGTCAGGTTCCACAAAACTTTAAATGGACTTGCCTACTTTGGAACAGATTTCCACGCTTACAGTAGATGCAGAATCTGTCGAAGAAATTCACAAGGATGTTTGCGTGTTCGCAACGACATTCAAAAGCTAATGGATGACAATACCATTACTGTTCTTGCCAATAGAGAAGATGATGAAGTCTTTACCGTATCTCCTCAAATTAATCAAGTTGAACCTATGCAAGTTAAGTATGACAGCAGGAAGACAGCAGTTGCACCGCTAGTCATCTACTTACCAGGTCCTGTACCGTATGAGTCCAGCAAGGCTATACCATACAAGTACAACGCTACATTCATTGAAAATGGTAAGGAAATACCATTACCGTCTGTTGTCAACATTGCTGATGTTAGTCGAGTCACCAGAAGTGGACGAGTCTTCAACAGAACAACAGAAAATGTGGAGAAACCTTCGGAGGAAGTACCACATAGGCAAGATAATCATCCGACCAATGCTGTTCAAGCGAAAGAAAATGATGAGATCTTGAAGTTAATCCAGAGGAGTGAATACAACATTGTAGATCAATTACTACATACTCCGTCTAGGATTTCTGTTCTTTCCCTGCTATTGAGTTCTGAAGCTCATAGGGAAGCTCTACAGAAAGTTTTGGAACAAGCTTTCGTAGAACCAAGTGTTACTATAGGCCAATTCAACGACATCGTTGCCAACATCTCCGCCGGAACTAGCCTAAGTTTCTGTGACGAAGATCTTCCTGAAGAAGGAGTGGACCATAATCTTCCACTTCACATCTCAGTTGGCTGCATGGGTGATGTACTCACAGGAGTCCTAATAGACAATGGATCCTCTCTCAACGTCATGCCTAAATCAACATTATCAAGATTATCCTTCGAAGATTACCCTCTAAGAAAAAGTCATGTCATCGTCAAAGCATTTGATGGATCAAGAAAGTCAGTTTTCGGAGAAGTAGATCTTCCCATAACTATTGGACCTCAGACGTTCAAAATCACTTTCCAAGTTATGGATATTCCAGCACAATACAGTTGTTTGCTAGGTCGCCCATGGATTCATGAGGCTGGGGCAATTACTTCAACACTTCATCAGAAACTGAAGTTCATAAGGAATGACAAATTGGTAACCGTATGTGGAGAACGAGCTCTGATCGTCAGCAACCTATCATCATTCTCCGACATAGAACCAAAAGAAGTTGTTGGAACTAAATTCCAAGCACTTTCCTTAGACAAAGGAAAGGAGAAAGCAGCGTCTATCTCTTCATACAAAGATGCAATCCAAGTTGTAAAGGATGGCACTACCAGTGGTTGGGGGCACATTAATATTCCTACCAACAACAAGAACAGAACAGGAATTGGATTCTTTCCAACATCATCAAAAGCTATCCCAGGGATTGAAGTAGTTCTCCCTATTCAAGAAACTTTCTGCAGTGGAGGTTTTCTTCAACCTGTTCAACAAACAGTCAATATCATCGATACGGAAAGCACCGATGAAGAGGAATGGTTATCCTATCTTCACAAATCAGGATACATCTCCCTATCAGAGTCTGAACCACTTTGCTGTTATCCAAATGGAGAATCTGAAAGTAAGACTCAACCAAGCAGTGATGAAGTTACTAACAGCTTCACCACCAGAAGTCATGGTTCATCAAAAGAAGTTCCTCCTATCCCCGAAGAGACTTGGGATACATTAGGAGAACCAAGCGGAAAATTCGACTACATGGTGAAATACTCCGCTCCTGAAAGTTCAAGAATCTCTCTTGAAGATATTGTTCCAACTGGATGGAACAGTGATTTTGAGTACCTCTCTCAGCCAAAAGAGATGTATAACCCTTGCTATTCATCAACATCTGGTGAAGTCATCATTGAGGATTATATCCCCAAGTCACCTTCCGAGGCTAAGGATCTAGAGTTCACATATCTAGTCAATGCCATCTTGGGAGAAGAGCAAGACCAAAATACAGAAGAGGACGATCTCGAAAGTGTCTCCGACAACGAGTCTCTCCATTCAGAAGATTGGAAGTTTCCTCAAAAGAAAAACCGACATACTCCACTCGGAAATGGGTATGCTCACACAGCTCAGTCTGCTGAAGTAGAAGAAGATCGTCTGAGTGTTGCAAAGACAATGGTTGGTAAATCAAGACCTACCACAGGCCAGCTTAAGCCTAAGGTTCCAGATTACTTAGTGCACAATGGGGTTCGCCACTACTGGACAGCTGTTCAAGTTTCGACTGTTGTTCGCACTCCTAAGTAGGAACTTTCACCGTTATTTTGTCCTCTCACCATAGCCCAGGGTGAAGAGATGTTTCATAGGGCTTTGCATTTTACTATTTCTTAGTCAAATGTCCCTCTTTGCTTCGCCCAAAGCAATAGAGTTTTGTTTTATAGGGTCTTTGTTTCAAGAAATGACTGTCCATAAATAAAAATGTCATTCTGTTCCTTCGTTTAGTTTTCCCTTTTCTTTTTTTCGGAAATTGGTAATCCTAAAAAACACCCTTAAAAAACATCAAAAAATTATTAACTGCATACACCGAGTCTTCCCTCGTTGTCTAAATAAAACTTATCACACATATGCAGATTAATCATAAAATACCCCGTTGAAACGTGCGACCGTATGACTTCTCCAAGCTTTGAGTTTCCTGTATTCGAGGCAGAGGAAGAAGAAGACGAAGAAATATCAAAGGAAATTTCACGGTTACTTCAACAAAAGGAAGAGGCCATTCAGCCATACAATGAGCCTCTAGAGATCATTAACCTTGGTTCCAATGGAAACAGAAGAGAGGTTAAGATTGGAGCTTCGCTCAGTTCAGAGATCAGAGAGAGTTTGATACAGCTACTCAAAGAATTCTCAGATGTCTTCGCTTGGTCTTATCAAGATATGCCAGGGTTGGATACCAGTATAGTGGAGCATCACTTGCCATTAAAAGCAGAATGCCCTCCGGTCAAGCAAAAATTGAGAAGAACTCACCCGGAGATGGCCATGAAAATCAAAGAGGAAGTTCAAAAGCAGATCAACGCAGGTTTCCTCGTCACTTCAGAATACCCTCAGTGGTTAGCTAACATTGTTCCCGTTCCTAAGAAAGACGGAAAAGTCCGCATGTGCGTCGACTACAGAGATTTGAACAAAGCTAGCCCTAAGGATGATTTTCCTTTACCACATATTGATATGTTGGTAGACAGTACAGCAAAATCCAAAGTGTTCTCATTCATGGACGGATTTTCAGGATACAACCAAATCAAAATGGCACCTGAAGACATGGAAAAAACAGCTTTCATCACCCCCTGGGGCACGTTCTGCTACCGTGTTATGCCTTTTGGACTAAAGAACACAGGGGCAACTTATCAAAGGGCCATGACTACGCTTTTCCACGACATGATGCATAAGGAAGTGGAAGTCTATGTGGACGACATGATTGCCAAATCAGAAAATGAAGAAGATCACATAAAGAATCTGACAAAGTTATTTCAACGCTTACGGAAGTTTCAGCTTCGCCTGAACCCCAACAAGTGTACCTTTGGTGTCTACTCAGGAAAACTCCTTGGTTTCATTGTCAGCAAACGAGGAATTGAAGTAGATCCAGACAAAGTCAAGGCAATTCAAGAAATGCCTTCACCCAGAACCGAGAAACAAGTTAGAGGATTTCTTGGACGTCTGAATTACATCTCGAGATTCATATATCTCATGACTGCAACTTGTGCTCCTATTTTCAAACTTCTACGGAAAAATCAAAGTTGCGTCTGGACAGACGATTGTCAGAAAGCGTTCGACAGCATTAAGGAATATCTGCTCGAACCACCCATCCTGTCTCCTCCAGTGGAAGGAAGACCTTTGATAATGTACTTAACCGTCTTAGAAGACTCCATGGGTTGTGTCCTTGGACAGCAAGACGAGACAAAAAGAAAAGAGCATGCCATTTACTACCTGAGCAAGAAATTCACTGACTGTGAATCCCGCTACTCCATGCTCGAGAAGACGTGTTGTGCTTTGGCCTGGGCTGCCAAGCGTCTCCGCCAGTACATGATTCGACATACTACTTGTTTGATCTCTCATATGGATCCAATCAAGTACATATTTGAGAAGCCTGCTTTAACTGGGAGAATTGCCCGTTGGCAGATGTTGTTATCAGAATATGACATTGAGTATCACGCACAGAAGACCGTGAAAGGAAGCATTCTAGCTGAGCACCTGGCTCACCATCCACTCAATGGTCATGAATCAACCAGTTTTGACTTTCCGGACGAGGACGTCATGTACCTCAAGATGAAAGATTGCGATGAGCCACTACCAGACGAAGGACCTGAGATAGGATCCCAGTGGGGCTTAATCTTTGACGGAGCTGTCAATGCTTATGGACGAGGAATTGGGGCAATCATTGTTACACCTCAGGGTACCCATATTCCATTTACTGCCAGATTAACTTTCAAATGCACAAACAATGAGGCCGAATATGAAGCTTGCATCATGGGTCTCGAAGAAGCCATGGATCTAAGAATCAAACACTTGGATGTATATGGAGATTCTGCTTTGGTCATCAATCAAATCAAAGGAGAATGGGAAACACGCCAACCAGGGCTAATTCCTTACAAAGATTACGCGAGAAGATTATTACCATTCTTCGACAGGGTAGATTTTCATCACATTCCTCGTGAAGAAAACAACTTGGCTGATGCATTAGCCACACTCTCTTCCATGATTAGGATAAATCATTGGAATGACATTCCTCGGATCGATGTTATGCGCCTGGATAGGCCCGCTCATGTGTTCACAGTAGAAGCAATCATCGACGACAAACCGTGGTATCACGACATCAAGAACTTTCTTCAAAAGCAAGAGTACCCTCTTGGGGCGTCAAAGAAAGATAGAAAGACTTTGAGAAAGTTAGCTTGTAGATTCTTCTTGAATGAAGATCTTCTGTACAAGAGAAACTTCGACATGGTTCTGCTCAGATGCGTTGACAGAAAAGAAGCAGAAATACTCATGAGAGAAATACATGAAGGTTCCTTTGGTACACATACCAATGGACATACCATGACAAGGAAGATACTGAGAGCAGGATATTATTGGCTGACAATGGAGTCAGATTGCTACCAGTACGCAAAGAGGTGTCACAAATGTCAGATCTACGCCGATAGAATTCATGTGCCACCATCTCTTCTCAACATACTCTCTTCCCCTTGGCCTTTCTCCATGTGGGGAATCGACATGATTGGAATGATCGAACCAAAAGCGTCCAACGGACATCGCTTCATCTTGGTAGCCATAGACTATTTCACCAAATGGGTTGAAGCAGCTTCATATGCAAACGTTACAAGACAAGTTGTCGTCAGGTTTATCAAGAATCACATCATCTGTCGCTACGGCATTCCTAGCAAGATAATCACTGACAATGGGTCAAATTTGAATAACAAAATGATGAAGGAGCTTTGTGAAGAATTCAAGATCGAACATCACAACTCATCTCCTTACAGACCAAAGATGAATGGAGCTGTAGAAGCAGCTAACAAAAACATCAAGAAAATCATTCAGAAGATGGTCATCACTTACAAAGATTGGCATGAAATGCTCCCGTATGCTCTTCATGGTTACCGTACATCAGTACGTACTTCGACTGGAGCAACTCCTTTCTCCCTCGTATATGGCATGGAGGCAGTCCTACCTATAGAGGTTGAGATTCCATCAATGAGAGTCTTGATGGAGGCAAAATTAACAGAAGCCGAGTGGTGTCAAAGCAGATTCGATGAATTGAACTTAATCGAAGAAAAGCGCATGACAGCTTTATGCCACGGACAGCTATATCAACAAAGAATGAAGAAAGCTTTCGACAAAAAGGTTCGACCTCGCACAATCAAAGAAGGCGACCTTGTACTCAAAAAGATTCAATCTTTTCTCACAGACTCGAGAGGGAAATGGACTCCCAATTATGACGGCCCCTACGTGGTCAAGAGAGCTTTCTCAGGAGGAGCCTTAATACTCACGACTATGGATGGAGAAGAATTCACCCGTCCTGTGAACGTCGACGCAGTCAAGAAATACTTCGCCTAAATAAACAAAAAGAACAGCTCGCTAAGTTGAAAACTCGCAAAGAGCGACTTAGGCAAAAAAGAGCGTCTCGGTGAATCGAAAACCCGAAAGGGCGATTCAGGCAAAAGTTAGAGACATAAAAAAATAAATAATCAATCCCGGTAGACTTAAAACCCGAAAGGGGTAGTTTACGCAAAAGTTAGGGATATATGGCAAGTAACTGTGTTCAGGACAAACTTGATCATTCAAAATCCATAAGCGGAGTGTTCATCAGCAGTAGGTCATCTTCTACGAAGCACGAATACAGCGCAACTCGGAGTGGAAGGGAAAGATAACGGTCGTCACGTTTCATCGTAGCCCTTTTCCCGAAAATTACCAATTTCCAACTTTGTAAATACTCCATGGAATCAAGCATTTGGCTGATTACCATTCCATATATAATAATTTGAGCCTTGTGCTTTTCCTTTGCAATCTAGTCTTATTCAGTTTCTTGAAATGCATTTTAAATTTAAACAGTCATTTTCTTGAAACAAATGTTTTCATAAAATAAAAATGAATTTACTTGCAAAAATAAAGGTGAAATTTCTTTCTAAGGTTTACAAACAATAGGAAGAATGCAAATAGTTGCTCCGAGAACGGTTGAGACTCCGGGAACCAAGATTTCCCCATGAGGTCGCTTTGCGAACATCTCCCGATGACGGATCTTCACTTCAATTCATATTACTCATTTCAAACAGCGGACAACTGGTAACCAGATATTCCCGAGAGAGTTCGAACTCCAAGAAGAGGACATCTTCTGATCAACAAGAATTCAAGTCGTATCATTAGGATTTTACATCCGCGACAATTCTATTCACATTCACTTTACATTTTATAATTATCATAATATTCATGCATACATTACATCACAACTGCATAGTCAAATTAAGGCTTTTAATCATGAGAATGCCCGAGTCATGAGGGCATGAACTCAAGTTTCCCCTGCAAGTCCTGGAGAAACTTTTTCCTTCAAGACAACGACTCCATGTAAAGAGATTTCCCCAAGCAAGTCAACAGATGGTAGTCTCCCTCAAAGAGATAGTTTGTTCACTTTTGGAATCCCTCAACTGAGAATCTCCTGCAGAGCAACATTCAACAGTCTTTTTTCAGATAAGATAGTCTGCTTCGCATTTTGGAATTCCCTACAGGTCTGGTATTTCCCCAGCAGGGTCAAGTGATGCCACTTCTTGTCAAAGAATAATTCAGAATCTCCCAGCAGATCGACAAATGATTCCCCAACAGAATCAGTGAATGGTAGTCTTCATCCAGAAGATAGTTCATGATCCCCAGCGGAGTCAACAAATGGTAGTCTTTCCCCAAGGAAAGACAGTTTGTCTGTTAAATACTCAAGAGATCGACAAATGGTAGTTTCTTCAAACAGTTTGTCCGTTTCAGGGATGTTTAGTTCCCCACAGAGTCAATAAATGGTAGTTCTCCCCTTAGGAAAACAGTTTGTTGATTCCCCAGGCACCAATCGACGAATGGCAGTTTTCACCCCGAAAACAGTTCGTCTGCCTTCAAAACAAAGTCATTAGCCCCTCAAAAAGCATGGGCCCATATGACAATCTTTCAAAGATGCCAGGTCAAAAGGGAAGATGGCGAAGTTTCTTTATTACCGTCAAATGGTATCTTACCTCCAAGTGCTGGTAAGAAGTTTGATGAGGAAACAAACCTTTGAAGTTTCTTTATTACCGTCAAATGGTATCTTACCTCCAAGTGCTGGTAAGAAGTTTGATGAGGAAACAAACCCTTGAAGTTTCTTTATTTACCGTCAAATGGTATCTTATCTCCAAGTGCTGATGAGAAGTTTGATGAGGAAACAAACCCTTGAAGTTTCTTTATTTACCGTCAAATGGTATCTTACCTCCAAGTGCTGATGAGAAGTTTGATGAGGAAACAAACCCTTGAAGTTTCTTTATTACCGTCAAATGGTATCTTACCTCCAAGTGCTGGTAAGAAGTTTGATGAGGAAACAAACCTTTGAAGTTTCTTTATTACCGTCAAATGGTATCTCATCTCCAAGTGCTGATGAGAAGTTTGATGAGGAAACAAACCTTTGAAGTTTCTTTATTTACCGTCAAATGGTATCTTACCTCCAAGTGCTGGTAAGAAGTTTGACGAGGAAACAAACCTTTGGAAATTTTCTCTTTATCTGAGATATTGTCCAAACACAACTAAGACCAGTTTCGAGATTTGGACATCCGAAACGAGGAGGAGGTTGTTTACCTTTTTCTAAGTATCAGCACTTAGTTGAAGAAGATGGATTGCGCATCCTACATTGCCATCCATTCACCAGAATCCACATCAAGTATTTCTGCAGGAGTTTGTCTCCTCATTCCCCGCCAAGCGCGACAACGGGATCAAATCATGCAAAGATTTTATCAATTACAACATCTCAGGAGCGCCCAAAATTCGGGCATTCCTCGATATTTAAGTCTCTTTTACGCAGGAGAGATCAAGATATCAATCTCTCTCCCTCCAGATAAAAGAAACTTAAATAGGGGCATCTGTCATACCCTAATTTTTGACCCCCTGAGATGACATATCTTCAGGATTTTTCATCAGGTCAAGACAAGTACCCAGAGCAGTCATTTCTCCATCTAGTACCTAATCAAGGATGCTCAAAGACAAGAAAGCTCAGGCAAAGGATCAATCAATACAAAGATTAGTTTCTAATACAATCATGAAGCTCAAAAACTTCACTTTTCTCATCTATGATTGATTAGACATCCAGTCATATGAGTACAGGTATACTCAGGACACCAGACTAGGGTTTTGAGCCTATCAAGGACTAAAATCAGGGATCACATTTGGGAAACCCTAAGAAACCTCAGAGGGTCATTCAAAGACATCAATCATCTTCAAATAACTCATATTACAAGGTCTACTGAACATCACACTTCAATTCAAAGTCTACAGTCATTACTTTCACATGGTCGACAAATTAGGGTTTTGACCTAATTCACCAAGATAGTTGACTTCTGATCAGGGCATGAATCCAAAACTCAAGACATGATTCAAGGATCTCTACTACCTCCATATAATCCATTTATATCATCCATTTGTGGAGAAGATCTTATTTCTACACAAAAGCCCAAAAATTTACTTTGTCAGGAAAAAGTCAACTGTGAAGGATCATCATTGACTTTTAAGGTTTTTGGTCAAAAAATGACTTTCAAAGATCAATATCATCAATATGTGGATGTCAAAGTCATTTGGCCAAAGAAATCCAAAGAAATTCACCAAGGAGCGAAAAGTCGGGAATTAGGGTTTTTGAAGGCATGGTGAGATCTCAAAATTTCACCTACACAACTCAAAAAACTTCCAACATGAAAGTTGTAGATCTTGCCAAATAAAACAACATCTTACAAGGGAACTTTTTTCAAAAGATCAACCATTTATGAAGTTTTGGAGATTTTGAAGTTTAGGTCATAAACACTTAGAAATTTTTCTAAGTGTTTTAACCTAGTTTTCTTCCAACTTTGGCCTCATTTTTCACAAATTTCCCAAAGGATTCTGAAGAAGACATAAACTAATGATTTAAAGTAGATGTTTAGGGCTTTCCAAATTGTGTTCAACCTTCTCAAAATTCAATTTGAGCTAAGAGTTATGCTTGTTCAAAGTTGGCCTCATGAAGTGAAATTATAGGTCATGCATCATTTTGGAACTTTGAAATTTTGTGCACATGACCTCAAATATAGATGCTACATGACCCATAATACATCTGCAAACATGCCATGCATTCATTTTCACCATGCCATAAGAATTGAAGAAGATTCTAAAAACAAGAACATGTGATTATGTAATGATTACATTTGTGAATTTATGGCAAATTGATGAATCACCCAAGGAATCTTCTCACCAACCAATTAGAGCTCATTTCTGGCTCAGAATTGTCCCCTAAGATCAAGCAAAATCGAGGGCTAGGGGATTGATCAAATGGAATCAAAATTCTCATCATTGCATAAGAGATATTTGCAAAATTTCCTTCATGGCTAAGAAAGCAAATCAACTTCACTAAGGAAGCTCACTCCTCTGCAGCTATACTGATCCATTTGCCTATAAATACAGATGCATTCCTCATTCAAAAAGACACCAAAGCAACCATATTACTTGCTTTCTCTTTCTCTTCTCTTGTTCATTGTTTTTCAAAGTTCTTTGGCAAGAAGAATCGATTTCTTCAAACCAGAGCTTATCTTTGGGAAGTGAGCATTCTAACATCTCAAGGGAGGTCATTTGAGGTGATCCAAGCACCTGGATCACTTCTGTAGGTGGAGGAACACCATTGTTGCTCTCACTTTGGAGCACTTGCAGTTGGAGGTCCATGGAGTGATTCAGGAGGTTTCAAGCCAAGCCAATCATTCAGACACACTCCTCAGGTCATAGTGAAGCTAACCAGATGGCTGCAGCTCATCTGTAACTCGAGAATCAACACCCTCCATGTTCACTTGAAGCTCAAATCGAGGGAGGTCCATAGAACAATTCAGAAGGATTCAGGCTACAATAAGCATCCAGTTAGCATCATTGAGTCTCAGGGAAGCTATTGAGATCATTCATTCAAGCCCAGGTGCCCTCAATCATCCTCACGACCTCCATTTTCAGAGAATCGTGAGTGAATTTAGAGCAAGTTTCATGTTTACATCGTGGCAAATGGTTGAGAAACGAGTGAGTTCAGAAATTCAAATTCATGGAGCTTGAGGTTGAAGATGAAGATGGTGAAGCGCGCCATTTTTGAATCCTCAGGGTAGAGTTTATTTTATTTTGAGTGATAGTTGTTTTATTAACGAATGAACAACTTGCCCCAGTGGCCACACATGCGCTCTTAGTCTCCTCATGCCCAAAGTCTGGGGTTCGAATCCCCCTCGCCCCAGACTTTTTGTTTCTTTTATTTTTCAATGATTTACTAGTTGTCTTGAAACATAACCAAATGGATGCAAGTTACTATCACCACACGCGCGTTGGCTCAGTGGTGTTTGTTTTGTGTGTGTGACTTAGAGGGCGTGAGTTCAAGCCTTGGTGAAGACATTTCTATATTTTTTACCACTTTTCACACTTATTTTCTTCACAACTTCACATAAATATTTAACCTATCAAATTAAATCATTTTCACTTCATTTTTCACACACTTGTTATTTAATATACCTATTTTATGTATAATCAAAAAAATCATAAAAATATTATTTAATTCATATATTTTTATTAGGTATAAAATAGTATGTTTTAAGTGTTTTATTAAATACTTTAAGGCTTAAATACACTTTTCGTCCCTGTAAGTTAGCGTGTTTTTGATTTTCGTCCCTGTAAGTTATTTTTTTGGGTTTTAGTCCCTATATCTTACTTTTTGCTTGAGGTTTAGTCCCTAATGCCAAAATCCGCAGGAAAATCTGCAGGTTACCTACGAATTTTCTTGTGAAATTTCCTGCGGATTTTGATTTTAGGGACTAAAACGAACGCGAAACTGAAATATAAGGACTAAAACCCAAAAAAATAACTTACAGGGACGAAAATCAAAAACACGCTAACTTACAGGGACGAAAAGTGTATTTAAGCCATACTTTAAATATATGTTTCCATTTTGTTTTAACCTAATTATTTGTGTGAATAATTTTATGATAAAACCCTAATTGTTTAGGTCTTAATTAAGTGAAAATCTTTATTTTTACTTTAATTAAGTTGACTTTTGTCAAATCTCAAAAACTGTTTTCAATCTCTGATAAAATCAAATGATTAGGGTTTTCAAACAACAAAACCTTGTATCATTTCAAATCATTTTCAACTGCTTTTATAACCAGTACTATAAAGTACTGGGCCTCTAATAGAGTGTAAGTCCCAAAAAACCTTCTCTTCTTAGCTTGTTTTCAAAACTGTATTTTCAAAATCTTCTTTCTGTTTTCAAAACATTCTTCTGGTATTTGAAGGGCATTATTCCCGGTGAAACTCTTCAGATACCTATGTGACCTTTGTCCATCTTCATTTCTTCTGTTTTCAAAAACCATTAACTGTTTATCATATACATTCAACAGTTATCAACAAAAACAACAAAAATTACTGTTGAGGCTCTGTACATACTTCTTCAATGGCCTCCACTCCATCCAGGTTAGGCTTTATAAGCTTTCAATTTACAGTCTTTATTTAAATTACTGTCAAATATAAATTGTGCATATATATATATTAGTTTAGAACTACGTTTAAGTATAAACCTTAGGACAGTTAAACTATATATATATTATAGGAATATGACCTAGGATTGAGAATGTCTTCCCGGTGAAGGCTCTTTCCTAATTAGAGATCTGTAGTTCAAACCCCCAAGATGAATTATTCCCGGTGAAACATCTTGGCAAAAACCTTAGAATCCAAATAATAGGACACATCCACCCAAAGAGGAATTATTCCCGGTGAAACCTCTTACCCATTTGCTTAGAGCCAAAATAAGTTCAAAACTACATAGCTTTCTCTTGTGCTATAACAAGGACCCTCGATTAGCCTCCTCTTGGGCTTTGTACAAGGACCCACAGGCTTCTTAAAAGCATTTCCAGCTTCCTCTTGAGCTTGTATACAAGGACCCATCAGGTTTCTTATAAACATAGGAACAGGTCTTTAGTCACCTTTTAGCCTACCCTGGTGAGTTTCTTCCAATTTAAACCAGACCTTAAACAAGCTAAGTTTGTCTCAATTTTGCATTGAGTACATTTTTGGAATGAGAGACATGGACAGTCTCTGTCACCCTTATCTTCATCAATCCTCCTTAGTAGAGTCTAGGATCTATGTTTTGGTCATCCTCAGCATTGAGTCAGCCTTCATCTTGGGCTTTAAACAAGAAGTCTCACTAGATAATCTTTCTGCCATTCACTTTTCAATCATTAAAACCCCTGGAAAGGGTTAGCCTCCAACATCTGTCTAAAAAATGTCAAAACCCCTGGAAAGGGTTAGCCTCCAAAGTCAATTAAAATCAATCCATCATTTCAATAAAAACCCCTGGAAAGGGTTAGCCTCCAAAGTCAATTAATAAAAAAATGTCAAAAAACAAAGATTCATTCTCTTAGGAGATAGTTTCCCCAAAAGAGTCAGAACCCCTGGAAAGGGTCAGCCTCCAAAAACATGATAAAAGTCAGTCTTTTAACAGACAATTTCTCCAGCTGAGTCAAAATCCCTGGAAAGGGTTAGCTTCCAAAGAAAAACAGTATTTCAATAAATAAAATCTTCTCAGTAGAGTCAAAACCAACAAAAACAGTTAGCCTCAACCTTGGGCTTCATACAAGGCACCCAAACAATAAAACTCCCCTGTCAAGAGTCAGCCTCAACCTTGGGCATTGTACAAGGCAGATAATAGAGTCCCCAGTGAGTTCTTCATCACTCAGTAGCCACAACCTTGGGCTTTGTACAAGGCAGATAAACCATATCTTTCATGTGTCAAAGATTCCTAACACTTAGGATCTTTCCCCATATAGTCATCCATACTTAATTCATTTAAGAGTCCGCCACAACCTTGGGCTTTGTACAAGGCAGAAAATAATGTTTTCCCCTAGCTAGAGTTAGCCACAACCTTGGGCTTTGTACAAGGCACATAAATTAGAGTCATTCAATTATCCTCAACAGTTAGCCACAACCTTGGGCTTTGTACAAGGCACATAAATAGAGTCTCCCTAAGTAGAGTCAGCCTCAATTCTGGGCTTTGTACAGAACACAAAAATACCCTGTAATTAATCCCCAGTGGAGTCATCTCCCAGAGTCAATAATATTAATTAATCAATCAAAAAGCCTCAAGCTTGGGCCTCATACAAGCCAGCTAAAGTCAAATCTTTTATACAGTAGATAGACATAGCTTATCTCTATAGAGAGATATTTTTACTACTCTACCACATTCAAACAAACAAACATTTAATTTCAATTTTAATCAAGTCTCCCATTTAGGATTTTGAAAGGCATGAGCTGGCAGTAAAACCCAGACATGTGGTAACTTTCCCTAATTTGGATGAGCATCTTTCTTTCATTTAAGAGGCATTTGACTGGTATACTTGCACATACACAAGTAAGGTCCCCCTCTTGAATGAAATGAATTCAGTTATTCTGTCACTCCTTTAAATGTTTGTGGTAGAATAGTACAAATACCTCTCTGTAGAGATAATTTCATGTCTCTTTACTGTAAACAGAGATTTAATTCCAAGCTTCAACCTTGAGCTTCAAGCAAGGCACCAAAAATAATTAATTTCCCTAGTTAGTTCCCCGAACTACATTAAGCTCTGACTTCCACTAGGGATATGTAGGCATGAGGTTCACAAGGAATCTCAGCGAGCTAATAAAATACCAAAAATAGTCAGTTTGTCTGTCTGTCTTTTTTTTAATCAATTCAATTCTCTCTCCTAATACAAAGGAGAAACTTTCCCAATCATTAGCAATAAACACAAACACAATGACACAGAGAAGGTTCCTGTAGAGTACTACAGATATGTAGGGTGTTTAAACACTTCCCTATGTATAACCGACCTCCCGGACTCCAGAATTTCTAGTCTAGGTGTAAATCCCCACACTTAGCAAACTCCTAGGGTTTAGTTGAGATCTTTTTTCCCCTTTCCTACTCGTAGGTCAAATAAGAAAGTTCGTGTGATATCGTAGGAAGAACTGAAATAAAATTCATCCCACCACGGGCGCATTCTCCTTCCAAATTTCGCGTGAAGGGTTTAGCGTGCCGTCCTCCCAAGTGAAACGGGGAGGTAAAGAAAACGACCACCACACCAGACATAAATGAAACAAAGAATGTCAAGGACTTGAGAGATCTCTACAAAATCTGGACCAAGATTCTTCTTGGGTGTTTCTATCACATGAAAGGGACACATGCTTCTGACTTCATCAACAATGAGCAAAAATACATTCTGTATTGCATTGCCACTAAGAAGAAGGTTGATGCTATCTACATTATCTTCAACCATATGTGGAAGGCTGCGAAGGAGTCCAGAAATGCCTTCAGAGAGAAAAATTTTACCACCATTCCGTTTGGCAGAATTATCACCAATCTTCTGGTTCATTCCAAGATTGTTGAGCAACTGGAAACTGAAGGCACTATCAAGAACCTTGTTGTCACAACTGGGGCCTGTCTGAATGCCTTCACCTTAAAGAAGATGAAAGTGATTAAGGCTATCAGTAAGACTCCCAAACCTCTTGCGGGAACAAGAATCAGAAGAGCACCAGTTCTAGCTGAATTTGAAACTTTCTTCAATAGTGAGGTACCAGAAGTCAGAACTAGGTATCTGAAGTCACAAAAAGAGGATAAAAGTCTTAAAGATCGAGAGAAAGGTGCTCCAATTATAGTAAATCGCAAGAAGGAAGAAAGGACCAAAAGAAAATTTGATCATCCTGCTGCTACCACTGAGAAAGAAGTGGTCCCAGAAGAAGTCATTGCAAAGGTTGTTAAGGCTGTTTCTGTTGATTTTGAGAAGAATAAGAAGGAAGCTGAGAAAAAGAAGAAGAAGTCAAATAACAATGCTGAGATTGTTGAAGTTGTTGAGAAGAAGAAAACCAAAAAAAGGAAGTTGATTCTTCAAGAATCTTATGAAGAAAATGTTGTTCAAGAGGCTGTGAATCAACAGGCAGTTCTGGCGAGCGTCAGAAGGAAAGAGATCTCTAGTGGCAAAAAAAATTGTTGAAGAGCCGAAGAGTAAGAAGCAGAAGAAGACTGAGGCTGTGGTCAAAGCGCTTCAGAAAGCATCCAAAGGTATATGTATTTTTGAACCTGATTCTACTCCTGCTGGTATTTCAGAAGTTGCACCAATAGCGGTTGCCCCTATCCCTGAACCAGAAAAAGACACATCAGAATCACCTATAACTGTCCATGTTCTTACACCTCCATCTTCTCCTGTAACCATTCCTTCTCCTCCACCCACCATCAATCCTGTTCTGGATATACCACCCCTTCAAACTCTCTTTCCACCTCACACAAATATCTCCATCTCTCAGCCTCCTCCCCATGCCAACTTTGAACTCATTCCTTCTACCTCTCAAAATAACCATAGTGGTTCTGATGTTCCAACCTCTGCATCACTTGAACAGCTACTCCGTGATTGCAACTACACTCCCAAGCCTCGTCCTGAAGCTGAAGTGGTAGTGTTAGATTCTGATACTGAAGCAGAATCTTCCTATAGATTGGATAGAGAACCTCAACCTTATTTCATCCCCAATCCTGCCATTTCAAAAACCAAAATAAAATCCCACCTCATCTACCCTATTGGTGAAATTTTTGAAAAAGTAAAGAGGAATCTCAGAAGTATCTTTGATACTCTCGGAATTGCTGAAAGTTCTGGCTTGAATGATGTTGCTATGCGGAACTTCTGGAGGATCTTACGCAGAGAATCAGATGCTCTGTTTTTAGAACTTCAGGAAGCCTGTATAGAAGCTGCCCCACGGCCTCGTGGAATTCTGAGAAGCTATGAAGACTTCTGGTTTGTTCGTCTCAGAGGAAGACATCTTTTGGAAGGGAAGCCCTTTTTGGATGAATTGGAACAAGCAAGGCTGGCTGCTGCATTAGAAGCTAATCCATGCAGGGATATTGTTATCTGGATTCCTGATTATCCTGTTCTTCTTGGAGATTTCAAGACCCTCTTTGACTTTATGAGGGAAAACCCTTCTGAGAAAGACCCAAGCTTGGTCATTCCAGAAGTTGTTGACCCACCAGAAGTTGAAGGTCCTTCTGCTCCCAGGAATCTAGCTGCCATTCTTCAGGCACTTGAGAATGGAGATTCTGAGATTCCAGCTGCAGATTATGGAGATGCTTCTATGCAAGAAGCAGATGTAGAAGATCATGTTGATGAAACAATTCCTGTTGAGGAAAATCCTGTAAATGATCTGACTATGGAAGCCGCGGATCAGAATGCCATCCCTGTGGATAGAAGCTGTGAAGCTTCTTCTGATGAACCTTCTCGTCTTGCAAGGACTTTGGAAGTTCTTCAGAAGAACCAGGAAGAGCAAAGCTCAGTCAATGCTGAGTTTAGAGCTTTCATAGAGAAGCAGAATGAGCACAACAATGGGGTTCAAGAGATGCTGGCCAAGATCTTGTCAAGGCTAGGGTCGTCTTAGATTGAGTCTTTGTCGTTTTGTTTTTGCTTTTGCTGCCTCTGTTTTGTGCATTTTGTCTTCCTTCTCTTCGTGTACTTCTGAACTTGTCTGTTTGAACTTCAATGAAAATCATCCATTTTCTTCTGTGTGTTTCTTTTTGTTTTTTATCTGAATCTTTTATGTTTTTGATGATATGACAAAAAGGGGGAGAAATATGGATAAATGATTTGATTTAATCAGTTGTTTTACTAACAGAACTTGCAAAGTTCTATGTTTTTAAGTTGTGTTGTTGCAGGAATCAAAGATTCAAGATCAATATAAGAAGCAACAAAATGAATCAAGCTCTTGGATTCTTGAAGCAAGCTGAGTGCTAGGAAGCTTCAGAATCAGAAGCAAGAAGGAAGAATGATCAGAAATTCTGATAATAGAATATGATCCAAATCATTGTCTATTTGCTCTGATACATTGTCTATTGGATCTGATATATTCTATATGGCTTATATGGCTCTGATACATATTTTGTGTTCTGATACACATTTTATGTTCTAACTCATTCATGCTGACTTTTGTCGTTTAGTTTTGTTCTGTAACATTTCAGGATGTAGAGATGCTCTGATGATGCTCTGGTACATTCAACAATGTTCTGATACAATCTAGCATGAAGTGATGTAAGAAGAAATTCAAAGCTCTGAAGCTATCCGAGGGAAGCAGAAATCAGAAGCTGTGAATGTTCTAAAGATCCAGAAAACTCAAGTTCTGAAGCTGTCCTAAATGGAAGAAGGAATCAGAAGTTGTGAGTGTTCTAGGGATCTAAAGAAATTCAAGTTCTGAAGCTGTCCAATGGAAGCAGAAGTCAGAAGCTATGAATTATCAGAAGACAGAAGCTTATGTGATCGTCTCTACCGAAATAATCAAGGAAGTCTTTTATTATTAAAGTTCTTCGAGTATTTATTTCAGGGGGAGATTATTCATCTCAGGGGGAGATTGTTAATCTCAGGGGGAGACATATTCACATGCTTATGTTACAGCTGTGTAATTTGTCTTTAGCCGTCTGCTCTTTCTGATCGCAAATTCATATCATTTATATATGTTTTTGTCATCATCAAAAAGGGGGAGATTGTTAGAACAAGATTTGTTCTGATCAATATTCTTAGTTTTGATGATAACAAGGATATGAATTTTGTGTGAAATAATGTGGTACTCTAATACATTGCAATTTCCATTTCAGGAAATATATAAAGAGTATGCACAAATCAGCGCTCAGAAGCTTTGTCTCAAAAGGTTCAGCATGCAACATCAGAACATGGTCTGGCAAGACATCAGAAGATGGTCAAGGTAGAATCAGAACATGGGTCTACGGAAGCATCAAAAGAACTTGAGATCAGAAGCAGAAGCACTGAAGTTCTGATGGTATAACGCTCAGAAGCACTTTAAGGTCAGAAGACAAGAAGATGCTTTGCACCAAGCTGTTTGACTCTGATGATATTCAAATATTTTATTCACAAACATCAGATCAGAAGAAAGTACAGGTGGCAGGCTACGCTGACTGACAAAAGGAACGTTGGAAGCTATTAAAGGCAACGTCAGTAGACACAGCGTGAACAAGGCTCGAGGTAGTTGACAATAGCGTGAAACATTAATTGCAATGCTGTACGGAATACGCAAAGCATTAAATGCGCCCAACGGTCATCTTCTCAAACGCCTATAAATATGAAGTTCTGATGAGAAGCAAGGTTGACGATTTTGAAATAACCAATTCTGAAAAACTTGCTGAAACGCTGTTCAAACTCAAAGCTCAGAAACTTCATCTTCATCAAAGCTCACTACATTGCTGTTGTAATATATTAGTGAGATTAAGCTTAAACGTTAAGAGAAATATCACTGTTGTGATTATAGCTTTTCAGAAGCATTTGTAATACTCTTAATTGATTACATTAATTTGTAAGTAACTAGAGTGATCAAGTGTTGATCAGGATACTCTAGGAAGTCTTAGCTTGTGTCTAAGCAGTTGTAATTAGAGTGATCACGTGGTGGTCAGGATACTCTAAGAAAGTCTTAGCTTGTGTCTAAGCATTTGTTCCTGGAGTGATCAGGTTGTGATCAGGATACTCTAGAAGACTTAGTCACGGACTAAGTGGAAAACCATTGTAATCTGTTGCAATTAGTGGATTAAATCCTCAGGTGAGGTAAATCACTCCGTGGGGGTGGACTGGAGTAGTTTAGTTAACAACGAACCAGGATAAAAATAACTGTGCATATTGTTTTTATCGTTCAAGTTTTTAGACTACACTTATTCAAACCCCCCCTTTCTAAGTGTTTTTCTATCCTTCAATTAGGACATGCTAGTTTGAGAAAGATTTCTCAGATTAACAAACTAAATCTGGTCAAAGGACTCCCAAATCTGAAATACAAATCAGATGCTCTTTGTGAAGCATGTCAGAAGGGCAAGTTCTCCAGACCTGCATTCAAATCTAAGAATGTTGTCTCTTCCTCAAGGCCGTTAGATCTTCTGCACATTGATCTGTTTGGACTAGTCAAAACAGCATCTGTCAGAGGGAAGAAATATGGATTAGTCATCATAGATGATTATAGCCGCTGGACCTGGGTAAAGTTCTTAAAACACAAGGATGAGTCCCATTCAGTGTTCTTTAAATTCTGCACTCAGATCCAATCTGAGAAGGAGTGCAAAATCATAAAGGTCAGAAGTGATCATGGTGGTGAATTTGAGAACAGATTCTTTGAGGAGTTCTTCAAAGAAAATGGTATTGCCCATGATTTCTCTTGCCCTAGAACTCCTCAGCAAAATGGAGTTGTAGAGCGAAAGAATAGGACTTTATAAGAAATGGCCAGAACCATGATCAATGAAACCAATATGGCTAAGCACTTCTGGGCAGATGCAATAAACACTGCATGCTATATTCAGAATAGAATCTCTATAAGACCTATTCTAAATAAGACTCCTTATGAATTGTGGAAGAACAGAAAGCCCAACATTTCATATTTTCATCCTTTTGGATGTGTGTGTTTTATTCTGAATACTAAAGATCATCTTGGTAAGTTTGATTCTAAGACACAAAAATGTTTCCTTCTTTGATATTCCGAATGCTCTAAAGGCTACAGAGTATACAATACTGAAACATTGGTTGTAGAAGAATCAATCAATATCAGATTTGATGATAAGCTTGGTCTTGAAAAGCCAAAGCAGTTTGAGAATTTTGCAGATATAGATATTGACATATCAGAAGCTATAGAACCAAGAAGCAAAGCTCCAGAAGCTGAAAGTCTCAGAAGCAAAGAATCAGAAGATCAAGTTGCTGCATCTTTAGAGAATCTCAGAATTTCTGAAGAGCCAACAGTCAGAAGATCTTCTAGACTCACTTCAGCTCACTCAGAAGATGTGATCCTTGGAAAGAAAGATGATCCTATCAGAACAAGAGCATTCCTTAAGAACAATGCAGAATGTCAATTAGGTCTTGTTTCTTTGATCGAGCCAACTTCTGTTGATCAAGCTCTAGAAGATCCAGACTGGATAATTGCCATGCAAGAAGAACTAAATCAGTTTATAAGGAATGATGTATGGGATTTGGTTCCTAGACCAAAAGGATTCAACATCATTGGTACTAAGTGGGTGTTCAGAAACAAGCTTAGTGAGAAAGGAGAAGTGGTAAGAAACAAAGCCAGACTAGTGGCTCAGGGATATAGTCAGCAAGAAGGGATTGACTATACAGAAACCTTTGCACCAGTGGCCAGGTTAGAATCTATTTGCTTACTAATTTCTTTTGCCACTCAGCATAACATCACTCTGTATCAGATGGATGTTAAGAGTGCCTTCTTAAATGGTTATATAGATGAGGAAGTCTATGTCCACCAACCTCCTGGTTTTGAAGACTTTAAGTCTCCAGAACATGTTTTCAAACTGGAGAAATCATTGTATGGATTGAAGCAAGCTCCCAGAGCTTGGTATGAAAGATTAAGTTCTTTCCTTCTGGACAATGGTTTCACTAGAGGACAAGTGGACACGACTCTTTTCTGTAAAACATCTAAGAAGGACATTTTAATTTGTCAAATTTATGTTGATGATATTATTTTTGGAACATCTAATGTTTCACTTGGAAAGGAGTTTGCTAAGTCTATGCAGGCTGAATTTGAAATGAGTATGATGGGTGAACTCAAGTATTTCCTTGGGATTCAAATCAACCAAACTTCTGATGGAACTTATGTTCATCAAACGAAGTATGTGAAAGAACTTCTGAATAAGTTTAATCTTTCTGAAAGCAAAGAAGCCAAAACTCATATGCATCCAACGTGTGTTCTAGGTAAGGATGAGGTAAGTAAGAAGGTAGATCAGAAGTTGTGCAGAGGTATGATTGGATCTCTTCTATATTTAACTGCTTCTAGACCTGACATTCTATTCAGTGTTTGTTTGTGTGCTAGATTCCAATCAGATCCCAGAGAATCTCACTTAACTGCTGTTAAGAGAATTCTGAGGTATCTGAAAAGTACTACTAATGTTGGTTTAGTCTACAGAAGATCTAAAGAATACAACTTACTAGGATTCTATGATGCTGACTATGCTGGAGATAGAATTGATAGGAAGAGTACTTCTGGAAGTTGTCAATTTCTTGGAAGTCATCTGATCTCCTGGTGCAGCAAGAAGCAAGCTACCATAGCCCTATTAACAACAGAAGCAGAATATGTTGCTGCTGCTGGGTGTAGCACACAAATGCTCTGGATGAAGAGTCAGCTAGTAGATTATCAGATATATGAGAGTAACATTCCTATTTTCTGTGATAATACTTCTGCTATATGTTTATTTAAGAATCCTATCTTACATTCCAAAGCTAAACATATTGAGATTAAACATCATTTTATGAGGGACTATGTTCAGAAGGGTGTTCTCTCTTTGAACTTTGTGGATACAGACCATCAATGGGCTGATATCTTTACAAAACCCCTTGCTGAAGATAGGTTTAAGTTCATTCTGAAGAATATCAGTATGGATTTATGCCCAGAATGAGAAGATGAGAAGATCTTATGTATGGGTATCTTCTGAAATGCGTTAGGATTTTATGTTTATAAGAAGTTCTGATAATGATCAATTAGAAGTTCTGATTCCGTTATTACTAACGTTTCATTATCTAAGTTGATTCAAAAGCTCTTTTAAAGCAAAACAGCTGTCACCAGTCTTTCCAGAAAATGAACACGTGTTCACTATTTTTGGACAAGCATGCGTGCAGTTGAGGAGACGCGGCCCTAGGTAACTATGCAAATCAGTTCATTTTGTCACTTTATCTCTCCTAACGTCATTTCTCATTAAATGCATATTAATGTCATGTTTTTTCTGTAATCATTTCCTTTTATTTTTTATTTTATTTCCTTTTATTCAAACCGTTTAAATAACCCGCTTCACTTTCATTTCATCTTTTTCGCTCTCTTTCTCTATTCTTGTGTCTCTCTCTCTCTTTGCATATCTCCCTCAAACCCTAGTTTTTGATCTGTAACCAAGCACTTCGTCATGAATTCCTCATCAAGTTCCTCTAGCCCAGCAGAAGGATTCTCTTCCACTCAAATACTTCTAAGAAAGCATGGGTATGCTCCGTTGAAGACATGCATTATACCCACTAAAGATTTGGAAGTTCTGTGTGAGTCCGCTGTGGACTTTGAAAACCTAAGAGCAAATGGTTTTCAACCTGATGCAAGGATCTTAGAACAAGGATGGTCAAACTATCTTGATAGATTGGTTAGACCAATTTATCCTGACCTAGTGAAGGACTTCTGGGTTCATGCAACGGTTACTCCAACTGCAATCATCTCCTTCGTGTTAGGGCATGAAGTTGTAGTTACAGAAAAGTTGATAAGGAAGTTATACAACCTGGAGGATGAAGAAGGTTGCACTGGTCCTCTTCCTGGAAGAGTTAAATGGTTTCAGGTTGAACATCAAATCTCTCATGCTACCGGTATTGAATCTCATAAAATTGGTACTTTGAGGGCGTTTTATCAGGTGTGGGCTGAAATTATTTTGGGTTCTCTTCATCACATAAAGAAGTTATTCTCCTCCTCCGCCTACATCAGTCCTGATCACAAATACACTCTCTTCTGCATTGGAAGAAGATTGGAACTCAACATTTCTCACATTCTGTTTGAAAATCTGAAGACATCTATTGTAGAGTCTAGAGATGAAGAACGTGCGAAGTGTCCTCACATTCCAAGAAATACTATTCCTTATGCCAGAATGATTTCTGATATTCTGATAGAAGGTAATTTGTTGGATTCTATAAGGACCACTGGAGCGTCCCAATTCCTTGGAGTTGTTCAAGGTCCTGTCTTCAATGGTGTTGATCTGTTCAGACTTGATCTCATCAGGAATGTAACTTCTGTTGGTACAAGCTTCCCATACATTCTGTCAAGAAGAGTTCCTGTTGAAGGCTTTGCTACTATGTTTCATTTAGAACTTCACAAGGCTGTAAAGCATTACTTGGAAGCTTTTGTTAGGACTCAATCTGCCGTTGATCCTGCGTGGATTCGTGGTAGAGTGCTTCCTTCTCTTGCAGATCTTCAGAAGAAGGATCAGAAGAAGCAAGAAGCAAAGCTGAAGAGAAAGGCTACAGAAGAAGCTGCTAGAGAAGCTAAGAGGCAGAAGATCACCTATGATCCTCTTAAAGTAGATTCGTTTCGAGCAATAAGAACTGGTAACTTCTCCAGGCAGGTATATCAACCACCTCCTTCTGAAACTCAAACTTCTACCCAACCGCCTCCTTCTGAACCACAAAACAACTTCACCATACCAAATCCACCTCCACCATCTCTATCTACACCTGTCTTGAACCCTACACCACTAAATATCCATCCCCCAACTCCTTCTGATATGCCATCATCATCAATCCCCATCATAAATATACCATCCTCATCAACTCAAATCACAGATATTCCTTCCTCCTCAATCCTTCCCATAGATATTCCATCCTCTTCAACCACTACACCTCCACCTCTTCTCTCCCATCCCCTAACTACCAAAAAATCCAACCCTTACTGCCTTCTCTACCCTGACTACAAATTCACCTTCAACCCACCTGAACCTGAACCCCATATCTACCTGGAGATGTTCAGAAATGAAGTGATCAGTAGGCTGGATCTTTTGAAGGATGCTTCCTTCCATGGTCTTGATGATGTTTCCACAAGAAACCTCTAGAGAAGCTTTCGTCAGGATTTTCAAGTGGGAGCTATGGCTGTTCAGAAGAGACTAGTGGCTGCTGCTTCTGGCTATGCTGGTTATCTTCTTGAGGGTGATAATGGTATCTACTATCATCCCATCAGAAACAGGAGAGTTCTTGAGGAGAAGCGTTTTGTTGATGAACTTGAGGAAGCAAGAATTGCTGCAGCAATGGAAGCTAATCCTTGCAGAGAGATTGTGGTCTGGAGACCTCACTATCCAGTTCTGCTTGGAGACTTCAAGTCGCTCTTTGACTTTCTGAGGGAAAATCCTTCTGAGAAAGATCCCAGCTTGGTCATTCCAGAAGTTGTTGACCCATTAGAAGTTGAGGGTCCTTATGCCCTAAGGAATCTGGCTGCCATTCTTCAGGCTCTTGAGAATGGAGATTCTGAGGTGCCTGCTGCAGAGTATGGAGATGCTTCTATGGAAGAAGCAGATGCTGAAGATCATCCTGCTGAATCTATTCCTGTTGAGGAAAATTAAGGTGATGGTCTGACTATAGAGGTTGCGGTTCAGAATGCTATCCCTCTGGACAGAAGTTGTGAAGCTTCTTCTGATGAACCTTCTCGTCTCGCAAGGACTCTGGAAGTTATTCAGAAGAACCAGACTGAGCTATCTTCTCGCATGGATGAGCAACGAACGATCAATGCTGAGTTCCGCACCTTCATGGAGAGGCAGACTGAGAGCAACAATGGGATTCATGACATGCTGGCCAAGATCTTGTCCAAGCTAGGGTCATCTTAGTTTTTGAGTCTTAGTTGTTTTCTTTGTTTGCTGCATCTGTTTTCCTAGCATCCCTCTTGTACTTCTGATAATTTCTCTCGTTGGCAATCAATGAAATTTATCTTTTCTTCTCTCATATTGTTTGTCTTGTTTTTCATCTAAATCTTTTATGTTTTTGATGTTATGACAAAAAGGGGGAGAAAGATGTGATAAATGATCTGATTTATTTTATCAGTTGTTGGGAGAAAGGCTCCACATTTCTAACAGAACTTGCAAAGTTCTATGTCTTTGAGTGTTTTTGCAGGAATTGAAGATCCTCTTTAAAGCTCAACATGAGAAGCAAAGACATGGGGAAAAGCAATTCTGTATAAAAACAAGCTCATGGAAATTGAAGCAAGCTGAGTGCTACAAGGCTTCAAGATCAGAAGCAAGAAGGAAGAATGTTCTGATATTCTAACTCATTCTTATTCCTTATATGTTCTGATGCATGTTTTTAGTTATAAAATATGCTCTGTAAGATTACTTGTTTTTGCTTTGATACATAATTATATGTTCTGATACATATTATGTTCTGATTCATTCATGCTTACTTTTGTCGTTTAGCTTGTTCTGTAACATTTCAGGATGTAGAGATGCTCTGATGATGCTCTGGTACATTCAACAATGTTCTGATACAATCTAGCATGAAATGATTCAAGAAGAAATTCAAGCTCTGAAGTTGTCCAATGGAAGCAAGAATCAGAAGCTGAATGTTTTGAAGATCGAAGAAATTCAAGTTCTGAAGCTGTCCTATGGAAGCAAGAATCAGAAGCTGTGAATATTCTGAAGATCTAAGCATATGTGATCGTCTCAACTGAAATGGAAAAAACTCAGGGAAGTCCTTTATTTATTAAAATTCTTCCAGTATTTATTTCAGGGGGAGATTATTAATCTCAAGGGGAGACATATTCACACACTATGTTTATATGCTTATGCTATAACTGTGTAATTGTATTTAGCCGTCTGATATTCTGATCGAAAATTCATATCATTTATGTATGTTTTTGTCATCATCAAAAAGGGGGAGATTGTTAGAACAAGATTTGTTCTGACCAATATTCTTAGTTTTGATGATAACAAGCATATGAATTTTGTATGGGATAATGTGGTACTCTAATACTATGCAATTTCCATTTCAGGAATTATATAAAGAGTATGCACAAAATCAGCGCAAGAAGCACTAACTTAGAAGGTTCAGCATGCAACATCAGAACATGGTCTGGCAAGAGATCAGAAGATGGTCAAGAAGAATCAGAACATGGGTCTATGGAAGCATCAGAAGAACTTGAGATCAGAAGCAGAAGCACTGAAGTTCTCATGGTATCACGCTCAGAAGCACTTCAAGGTCAGAATACAAGAAGATGCTCTGCATCAAGCCGGTTGACTCTGATGACATTCAAACGTTGTTTACACAAACATCAGATCAGAAGCAAGTACTAGACTGGCAGGCTACTCTGACTGACAAAAGGAGCGTTAGAAGCTATTAAAGGCAACGTCAGTAGACACAGCGAAAACAAGGCTCGAGGTAGTTGACAAAAGAGTGAAACATTAAATGCAATGCTGTACGGATTAAGCAAAGCATTAAATGCTCCCAACGGTCATCTTCTCAAGTGCCTATAAATATAAAGTTCTGATGAGAAGCAAGGTTACAACTTACAAATTACAAACTCTGAACCAACTTGCAGAAACGCTGTCAAATTCAAAAGCTCTCAAACTTCATCATCAAACTCACTACATTGCTGTTGTAATATCTTAGTGAGATTTAAGCTTAAACTTAAGAGAAATCACAGTTGTGATAATAGCTTTATTAGAAGCATTGTAACTCTTAAAAGAATTTGTTTACATTAAGTTGTAAGAATTAGAGTGATCAGGTTGTTGATCAGTATACTCTAGAAAGTGTTAGAAGGTATCTAAGCAGATTGTTCCTAGAGTGATCAAGTTGTGATCAGGATACTCTAGAAGACTTAGCAGTTGGCTAAGTGGAAAAGCATTGTAATCTCGTGTGATTAGTGGATTAAATCCTCAGGTGAGGTAAATCACTCCAATAGGGTGGACTGGAGTAGTTTAGTTAACAACGAACCAGGATAAAAATCATTGTGCAAATAGTTTTTATCTTACAAGTTTTAAAGCTACACTTATTCAAACCCCCCCCCCCCCTTTCTAAGTGTTTTTCTATCATTCACAATCCCTAACAAGCTCCAACATATTGGAAAAGACTGGTTTCGTTTCATTCTTTCAAATATTCTTCCTCGAGGTATCGACAAGAACTTCCTATTTCATGATGATAAATTCTTGATTTTCTCTACTTAATCGTACTCAAATTAACCTTCCTCAAATGATGTTCAATCATTTTAAAGAATCCATAAATTATCTAGAGAAATGAACAATTCATTCATTCCCTATGGAAGAGTCTTATCTGAAGTACTCTTCAAGGTAGAAATTATGGGAATCATTCGAAGGGTTCGCCCTGGTCCTTACAATGCTCTGGTAGACGAAAGATGTGAGTTCTTTGAAGCTCATAGGTTTAAATTATAACTTGTCTCATATCTTGTTCATCTGTCTTCTCTTGTGTTATGCGGTTTAGTCATGTTTGTACTTCCTCTATGTGATGTTTGTGTTTTTATGTTCTTATGTTGCTTTGTTATTCTATCTGTAATCTTCTTCTAATTTTAATGAAATTTATTTTTGTTTGTCTCTTTGATCTCTTATGCTTACTCAAATTTAAAATCAATTCAATATGTCTTAAACTTTTTGATTATGACAAAAAGGGGAGAAGGATTAGTGATGTTATTTTGATGAAATCCCTATAACTCTGCTTGCATAACTAATATATATATATATATATATATATATATATGTGTGTGTGTGTGTGTGTGTGTGTGTGTGTGTGTGTGCGTGTGTGTGTGTGTGTGCCTGTATGTGTGTGTGTGTGTGCGTGCGCAAAAGAATTTAAAATGTATTTGAAGTACAATAATGAAATAAGAACTTCTAGAGAAGAAAGAATTTATGATTAGCTAACTCAGATAAATCACTTCCACTTGCTTAAATCATAATTCTTGTCTTTGGTAATCAAGCTAAGAAAACTCTACTTTTTGGTAAAAGTCTTAAGTTTTAGATGCAGGGGGAGATTGTTTAACTCAGGGGGAGATTTCTAAACAATGCTCACCTATCCCTTCATTCTAAACTGTAAGTATTTGACTCAGGGGGAGCTTATTCCAAACATGGGAATTTTTCTTCTGTATTTTAAATTCGATTACGATATTAACTTGTAAAATTGTTACATCAAAATACATTGTTTTGTCATCATAAAAAACGGGGAGAATGTTAGAACAAGATTTAGTGATAACAACACATATATTTTATATGTAAACAATTTTGTTTCTAATGTTTTCTTGAGTGTGCAGATCAAAAGCTCTGTATGATTTAGGACTGTTCTCTAAAGAATCATCAGAAATGCCATCGTCAGAAAGACTATTCGCTTCTACGTTTGAAGAAACATCAATAGTTCTATGGAATGTTGAATGTTAATCAGAAAGAGGATCTCTTATGTACTTCTCAACAAGCTGCTGCTTCAGAAGTCTCAAGTATCTCAGAATCAGCAAATAAGCCTACATTAGATACAAAGTTGTTTCTTCAAAGCTCAGATGTCAAGATATGTTCGTCACAAGAGTTGTTGCTCGTTACTATAAAGATATAGTCAAGATCAGCTGATGAAGATCAAAGATCAAAAATACAAATTAGTTGATGACTCTTGTTCAGATATCAATACGTGTTCTCATGTACGTAGTTGCATTATTATCTGAAGATATTATTCTATTCTAAAAGACTCTAATACTATTGCTCGTATTGTTTGTGTTGTCTCATCTCAAATTAGCTCTCTCTTCAGATACAAATTTGATCTAGGAAGTCATGCATCGTACTTCATAAAGGCTGCTGTAATTATTTCTAAAAGACAAAGTTCTGTTCCTATTGGTTCAGATGTTCTCATGCTATCATAACAAATTAGTTTCTGAACTACTCATCAGATACATCATCAGAAGAACAAAAAAAGTATGTGATCTCTTCCAAGCTTACTACTTCAGAATCAGAAGTATATCATTTAAATATAAGATCAAGAAACTTTCTTTAGAAGATTCAGTACAACAGTCTGCTTAACAACTCACAATTATCAAGACGCTCGTACTATTTAAAAGTTGTCTTCCACGCCATCATGTCAAAGCTGCAAGCTACAGACTAAGGAAGTAACGTGTTCTACTATCTAACATCTACACTTATATTCGTTGGAAAGTAACCGTTGGATTTTAGAAAAAGAATCTTTTATCCTCACAACGTCTCTTTCTCTGAAGACTATAAAAGAAGATCAAGAGTTCAGAAGAAATGCTACTGGAAAGCGAACAGCCAAAACTGCTGTAAGCTAAATAGCCAAAGCTGCAGATTTCTACTACAAAAGCCAAAGATAATGCTTGTTTCAAATACCAGATCTGAATATGTTGTTCGTCACAAATGCTAAAGATGCAATGCTACTTCGAATGCGAAGAAGCTAAAGCTCATACAATCGAAGCAAAGCAAAAGTTGTTGCTACATTATGAAGCTGAAGCTGAAGAGGACAAAGCAAGAAGAAAAAGAAGATTACTACAAGATGGAACTTAAAAACAAATAAAGAACATCTTCGTAGAATCTTGTAAAAGCAAGGTGCTATTGCTCAGATCTTGCTCAACACTTTTTGTGTTGTTTCGTAGTTAAACAATTGTGTAATCAGCTTTTAAGAAGAAATCTTGTAAACACAATTGTTAATCAATTTTTGTCGATTGTTCCTTGAGTGACTAGTCTTAGTTTGTAAACTCAAGAAGACGGTGACTAGTTTTCACCGTGGGAAATCTTCTTTAGGCACTACAACGAGGAAGGGCTTTTAAAGCGCTTATTTTGGCCTTTAACAGCGCTTTAAAGCGCTGCCAAAGCCAGCGCTGGCATAGGCTACGAAAGCGCTTTTAAAAGCGCTCTGGTAGGCCCCCCTATAAGAGCGCTTTTCTGGAAAAAGCGCTCTTGTAGGCCCCCCTTTAAGAGCGCTTTTCAGGAAAAAGCGCTCTGGTAGGCCCCCCTTTAAGTGCGCTTTTTCCAGAAAAGCGCTGTGATAGGCCCACCTGTGAGAGTAAAAAATAAAAAAAAAAAAACGCAACATACTAAAGCGCTTTTGTAAAAGCGCTCTTATAGGGTGGGCTTTAAGAGCGCTTTTTCCAGAAAAAGCGCTCTGGTAGCCCCCCCTATAAGAGCGCTTTTACAAAAGCGCTTTAGTATGTTGTTTTTTTTTTTTTTTTTTGCTTTTTTAGTAATCTTTGGCAGCGCTTTTAAAAAGAAGCGCTTTAGTATGTGGGCCTTTAAGAGCGCTTTTTTAAAAAGCGCTTTAGTAGCTAAATGAGGTATTTTAATGTGCAGCCTGTAATTTAATCCTCCCAGTCGACCTGTAATATTTTCGACCTGTAATATGTTTTCAGCCTGTAATATTTTCGACCTGTAATTTATTTTCGACGATATTATTTCAGCCATCAGTAAGACAATATATATATATACTAATATAATACCATTATAATATCCAAAATTATATATATACATCATTACAACATCAATAATATTATAGTACTTCAATTCGACACAAATCCTACATGAAAAAGCGCTTAATATAAAAATGACACAAATCCTCTTTTATTTCTTCCAACTTAAGTCTCGAGTATCCAGCGGCACGGAATTCGTCAAGGTACTACAAAACAAAAACAAAATATGAATGATACATTTAGTTAAATGTAATAAATTATATGAAATTATCTTAAGTTATAAATTCATACCGTGATCGGAATCTCTAATTGATTTGCCTGAAGGATTTCTTTCATAAACCTCAATACAAAGTATCCGCAATCGTAACTGTTTTTCTGTTGCGGGCACTACATAGAAAAACAAATAAGATTCTATAGTTGTGCATTGTTTTATCAAGTAGCATAAATATATTATAAGCAACATTGTGAAAAATAATGTACCTGCACTTGGATCCAAGTAATGTTGCTAGATTTAGTTCGGGATACCTGTGCGTCCCGTTGACTTCGGAACACTTGTATTGATCTAATTAACAAATATATAAAAGCATATGTTTAGATCAATCCCACAAATAAGTAAATATATATATATATATAAATATACACGAATATATATTTAGAACGATCCCACTTACAAATCAACGATGTCCTTCATGGCCGGATAATTGGTCCATTCACCATTTACCGAATTCAGATAATACACGACTTCCCTTATAGGGTTGATAGCAAGCAGCAACCAGTGTGCTCTATAAATAAAAACAATAGGTTATATGAAAATTTTGCTATACACAAAAGAAACAGAGATTAGATGAACAAAGAATGAGAAACTAACCCTACTGGTCGGGTATTATACGCCCAAAGATGCAGACATTCTGTATTGCCGGTGGACATGAATCTATCTACTAAGCACTGTCTAACTGATTCTGGTTCCGAATCAATTGCCATTCCGCTGCAGTGGGCGGAAGACACGAAACGGAATCTGTTAGACAACGGAGTCCCGCGCAACACTCTGTCATACAACAACCTTAAATAAAAACATAATAAACATTAGATTATTTTCATTGAAATGTGTAAATAAATTATATTGTGGGACTAATTAAATAATATATCGGATGAGGGAATATTACCGAATGTATGAGTGCATGTTATTAACGCCTAGTTGATCATGCTTAAAAATCTCCTCCAAGTCATCAAGTGTAATAAGTGACTTGAATTCAATACCGAAGACACTCTCATCCATAACGATTTCACGTAAAGCACCATCCTTCAAATCGGACATATCAACCATTGTTGCGAGCGTCGACCGGTACCGAGGCACAAAAGCACCGCCTTTTTTTCCCGCTGGCTTCGGAGGACCAGTGGGTGGTACGGTACGAACTTGCTGCGTCACTTGTTGTGACTCTCGAGCGGATGCCTAAAAATCATATAAGTTATGTAAAATATAAAATCATGCAGATTTAGATTCAGATTAATTATTAACACTTTAAATGTACCTCTTTTAGTGATGCAACGGACTCCTCCTCCTGTAAAATCCCTTTACCCCTAACTGTGGGTTTTATAGGAGCAGTCTAAAATTAAAATGTAAAAAATAATTAATAAACGGTTTAGAATTGACATTCGAAAACTAAATGATTCATAATCGTTTTCAATATACCTCATCACTAATGGTAATGAGCTCCGAGGGCCATGCAACAAATGATCCTATTGCATCTCGCAACAATGTCGTCTCTGAGACCATGTCAGGTACCGGTAGCATCGCATCATGATCTACTACAACATCCACCGATACTTTCAGGTGTCCATCCGGGAGCGGTCTATGGTGAAGTAAATCTCCCAAAGTGTTGTGCACTTTTCCCTTGCCAACTAGTCGATAACTCGGTTCCGATAAGTATAGTTGGCAAGATGAAATGCCCTAAACCAATAGTAAATATAAAGTCATTATCATTAATAAAATAGAACAATTTAAAAGGAAAAAAAATTATAATTACCTCGGGAAATTTCCTTTGATAGTTGATACTAGCCTTATCACTAGTTTCTTTCACCGATGAAGTGTTGCACTTTTCTCTCATATACGCCTCTTTATCTCTTTGCAATTCAGAGACTTGTGCTTGCAATTCCGCCAACTTTTGCAACACTTCTTCATTTGAAGGATTTCTTCTCCTAGGACTCTTGTAAAAAGAGGTTGGAGTCACACCATGACCCTTACCCCTCACCCGACCGGGATACTCAGGAGCATCTAGTGCTCTACTAAGTACGCTCCCCTCACCGGTGGATGCCGATTGCGACAAGGTCTCCTGTAATTCATTTACATTAAAAAATCATTTATATATTAAAAAACATTTGATTTAATTAAAGACACAGTATTATACTTACACATTCAGTAAAAACTCTCTGAACTTCGGGATCGACAGCATGATCCTTGCCCACACGAGCTTCCCTCCACAACACATGTTCAGGAAGTGAGGTTTCCTCACTTTTAGTCTCCTCTAACTATGCATTGACACAAAAGATAAAATCGTCAAATAAAACACATTTAGACAATTAATTAAAACGCATTTCTATTTACTTACAATTTTATCCTCCAAGCGTGCATATCCCAAACGCCCTTTTTTGTATGGATATGCGGGTTTGGATGCTCTCTCACTATTCTTGGCACTCCTTTTCCGAAAATCTTCATCTCTTTGCTCTACAAACTTAGCCCAATCTTCTTCACCAATGAAGATCTCATACTTTTTTGGCCGTCCCGGTGCCTCTTCAAGAAAGTTTCCATCTTTATCCTTAAGATAAGTGTTTGTCAAAAAAGCTTTCCACCCTCTATATCTTTTGCCGGCCAAACCAAGTATGTAGCGTCTACGATCATCTGGTATCTCAAAAGTCCTCTGCAAAAAAACATACGCATAGTGTGTTAGTATAAGTAATTTAAACAATTTATCGTCAAGATAATAACAACAATTAACCATATATGATATATACCTGAAGCTCGTCCCAAATCGCGTCTTTTTTCTCATCCAAGTCTTTGCTTTTCATATTCCATCTAGCTACGGAGACCGGAATATGCATACGAACAAGTGTACCAATATAACTTGTCAACTTTGCAGAATTAGGACCAATTGCTTGTTTATCAGAATTCCATTCCAATCGGTATACTAATCCTTGGTCTCTATGTCGAACGATTCCCTTCATGATAGTGATGCCTCGTGCAACTTCTTTTGCTTCAGTATCAGGTGGAGCATTTGTATCCGTGGCATCTCTTTCTTGAGCATCTCTTTCTAGTGAGTTTTCAGGTGGAGCATCTCTATCCGGAGCCATTTAACCTGTATCAAACAAACTAAAGCACATTAGTACACTATTAATAAGCTAACAATCTATACAAGTAAAATGGAAGTCAAACCATGCATGTACAAGTAAATCGGAAACGAAATCGGTACAAATCAAAATAAGCGTCAAAAAATAAAGTTGTCGGAATTGAACGAAATTTACATGGCTATGGTAAAACGTCCCCACGGACTCAAAAATAAAGTCGGTTTTCCGAAATTCAGACCCTAAGCCCGACTTTTGATTACGGGCAGAAGCAAAACCGATAAAAAAACAGTCCCGAAATGAACATATAAGTGCATGAGCAGCTCCGGAATCATCAAAATAGTATAGTTACATGTAAAGAAGTCGACAAACGGATACATGGTTCAAAAGTTATGTACAAAACGAGAATATGCACCAAAATTGAATAAGTACTATACTATTGATTAAAACAATCGGTACAAATTGAATAAAACAAATTAGTCGGAATATGTATACTATTACCTTTATCACTAACGTCTCTTTCTTTTCTTGGTAGGATTGTGTTCTACGCGTCTCTTAACAACGCGGACGGTTGGATTGATCCAAATACCCTCATTATGATCATTTCTAGTACAAGATTCATTCTCATTTTGATCGTTTCTTGTACAAGATTCAATGCCAACACCAATATCACCTTGATCTTCAATGTTTTCATCTACTATTTTGTTAGATAAAAGCACTATAGACCATTTCGTACTTGTCGGATCATTGACATAGAACACTTGTTTAGCTTGAGAGGCTAAAATGAAAGGCTCATCTTTGTACCCTACCCTATTGAGATCCACTTGCAAAAATCCTGACTTATCCATTCGTATGCCACTATTATTTTCAACCCACTTGCAACCAAATACAGGAATCTGAAACTTCGCGTAATCAAACACCAAAATGCGCTCGATAACCCCAAAATATGACAAATTTGCAAATTTCGGATTTAAGTCATTCGCACTTGATATGTGCATTGCTTCAGCTACCAAGGTAACACCACTATTTTGCATAGTACTTTTATCATCCTGTTCTTTGGTATAAAATGTGTATCCATTAATAGCGTATGCGCTATAAGAAAGCACAATTACAGTTGGACCATAGGCTAAACATCTCAACCTTTCTGTTACTGAAGCAGGATCTGAACGATACTTTGAATAAATATGATCCCTAAACCACGGTATGAAACTTCGATTGTGCTCTCGTACTATCCAGTTCTCATTTCTATTTGGATTTAAATCTCGGAGAACAACCTTGTGCATTTCAACATACGGCTCAACCTCAATCTCATTGTGCAGAACATACAAGTGCGCTTGATCCCGTTCGACCATTGATACTGTCACAACTTTATTTCCAATTAGCCTTTTTCCTTCTTTTTTTTCGACAATATGAGATTTGGGGAGTCCAATTGATTGAACATTTGACAGATATTCAGTACAAAACTCAACCGCTTCTTCAACAACGTATCGTTCGGCAATACAACCCTCCGGTCGACTTCTGTTTTTCACGTACCCTTTTAATATTTTCATATAACGTTCAGCAGGGTACATCCATCTCATATAAGCTGGTCCGCACAATTGTGTCTCTTTCACAAGATGAACGACTAGATGAACCATTATGTCAAAAAACGAGGGAGGAAAATACATTTCAAGATCACATAAAGTAACAACTATCTCTTTTTGCAATGTTGGTAAGATCGCGGGATCGACCACCTTACTGCAAATTGACCTGAAGAAGAAACACAGCTTAGTTATTGCGCTTCTTACTTTTTCTGGCAGAATAGAACGTATACCTATTGGTAAAAAATGTTCCATTATAACATGACAATCATGCGTCTTCAAACTCTTTAACTTGAGGTCTTTCATGGACACAAGTCTTCTAATATCTGAAGAGCAGCCTTCTGGAACTTTAACTTCACTGAGGAACTTACACAATGTTTTCTTCTCCTTTCTAGATAGAGTGTAAACAGCAGGTGGCAGATATGTTCGTCTTCCTTTCGTCACGGGTCTCAATTCAGTTCTCATCCCCATGTTTGCCATGTCATTCCTTATGTTAACGCCATCCTTAGACTTTCCTGGTATATTGAGTAACGTACCTATAACGCTGTCAAATACATTTTTTTCAATATGCATAACATCCAGGAAATGTCTTACGTACAACGACTTCCAATATGGAAGTTCAAAAAAAATGGACTTCTTCTTCCACCCACCCTTGACAAGTGAATGTGCAAAAGGCTTGCCAAACTGAGTGCTCACATCTTTCACCTTTTCAAAAATTTGATCACCTGACAAAAAAGGCGGGGCTGTACCATGTTCGGCCTTTCCGTTGAATGCTTTTCTCCACCCACGGTAGTGATGATTAGAATTTAAGAATCTACGATGACCGAGAAAGACATTCTTCTGACAAAGATCCAATCGTGTCGTATCGGTTTCATCTTCACAAACGGGACACGCCTTTTGACCTTTATTGCTGTACCCGGATAGATTTCCGTATGCTGGAAAATCATTAATTGTTCCAAACAACATCGCCCTCAAGTTGAAACTTTCCTTCCTATACCCATCGTAAACCTCCACACCGTTGTCCCACAAAAACTTTAAATCTTCGATTAACGGTGCCAAGTATACGTCTATGTCATTCCCTGGTTGTTTAGGCCCAGAAATTAGCATTGATAACATCATGTACTTACGCTTCATACATAGCCACGGAGGTAGGTTATAGATCATAAGAATCACAGGCCATGTGCTATGCGAGATACTTTGAATACCATGCGGGTTCATTCCATCAGTAGACAATGACAACCGAAGGTTTCTTGCTTCTTTTGCAAATTCAGGATAATCAGTATCAACTTTCATCCATTGTGGTGAGTCTGCCGGATGTCGCAACTTTCCATCAATAATTCTTTCATCTGCATGCCAAGTCAAGTGTCTTGAATCGGTCTCACTACGATACATGCGTCTAAATCTCGGAATTATAGGAAAATACCATAAGACTTTAGCAGGAGACAACTTTTTCTTATATCGAGGGGCACCACATTTAGGACACTCATTCAACGCTGCATACTCATTTCGAAACAAAACGCAATCGTTTGGACATGCATGTATCTTATCATAGCTCATGCCAATAGAGGACAACATCTTTTTGGCTTCATACGTTCGATTGGGAAGAACATTATCCTCTGGTAGCATATCTTTCATAAGGGCTAATAACTCTGTGAAACTTTTATCCGACCATCCATTGTCCGCCTTTAAGTTGTACAACTTTAACACCGCAGACAATCTTGTGAATTTTGAACAACCATCATACAACGGTTTCTCTGCATCGCTTACCAACCTCTCAAACATTTTGGGACAATCCGCAAGATCTTCTTCAAGCACTTCTGCAATCTCTTCGACTCGATCGCAATCGTATGTGTCTGTGCAATCGTCGTTTGAAGCATACTTCCTATTACAACTCGACCCAGCATTCCCGTTACTTTTCTCACCATGCATTGTCCAACATGTATAACTTCTATCAATTCCAAACCGTAGTAAATGGGATCCCAACTTTTTCCCGTCAACCTTATCCCCATAACAGCAACCCAAGCAAGGACACGGCATTCGAAGCGGGTCTTCGGAGTGCGCAACCGCAAACTCAACGAATTTCCATACCCCTTTCTCGTACTCTTTCGACAATCGGTTTGATCTCATCCATGTCTTATCCATGACTTAATTAAGCTAAACAAATGCTTCTTGGTTTCTCTATCAGGTACTAAGGAATTCTGTCAAGATAATAAATAGCTATCATCATAATAGAATACCTAATCAGAATACCTAATCAAAATACCCGATTTATTAAAGAAGACCTTACCTTATTTCAAGGTAATATAAGTCCACAAACCAAAAAAATGGTTGAGAGACACTAAATTGATATTAAATAGAACCATAAACAATAAACTATAAGCAGAAAATAACAAACTATAAGCAAGAAGAAAGGGATAGTAACCTGAGTTAGACTTGATGTGGGAGATGGGTAGGTTTGAATCGGCGTTGTACAAGTAGAAACCAGAGACTTCAAAGTAACTGCAAAATTAAACACACACGCACGATGCAGTTAAATACAAATATCATAAAAGTGAAGGAACTATATGCAATCTGTAGCACAAACTACTATGATTTTAGAATTAGAAACCATAGACTTCAAAGTAACTATAAAAGTACACTTAATAGAATAATAATAAACCCACAACCAAATAACCATCCATAAACCCATGAAATTGCCTTACTATAATTTCACCATTACTATAATAACCTTTAACCTTCATCACCATTGACATAAACTACACAAATGCATCACAAAACTAGAACTCACATCATCACTAAATAACAAAAACAAAAACAAAAACAAAACTAGAACTCACATCATCATCAACAGAAGCAATCTAGTTATAATTACAAATTAAAAAAAATAAAAACCTATCTTTTGAAGTTTATGTCACTTAATATTTATTTATTTAACATATGTTATAACCATATATGTAGTATCACCGTACAAATATTTTAAAATAGAACTTTCACAGAAGTCGATGATGTTTATTGTCTCTGTTTTCATTTTTTGAGATACCTTAATTTAGGCAGCAACAGCAAGTAGTTTTGTATTCAAAAGCTCAGTTACATTTCTAAATGAAATGTGGTAAGAGTGGAAGAAAATGTCCAAGAGTAGCAACACTTTAGTTCAAAATTATGTATCAATCAGTAAGTGTGTTGCTTTCTAGCATTTTAAGACATTATATTTCTCTTAATTTTTCTATTGATATCCATAACAGAAGAATGTATCACTGACTTCATTACTGTCTTCAAACCAGACCAGAAATTTCATTTGCAATTACAAGTTCTAAAATCCTAAAATCCCTAAAATCCTAAAATCCCTAAACAGAAAGTCCTCGCTGAAATTGCCTAAACCAGACCAGAATAGTGGGAAGATTTTACCTGAACAGAAGCAGCAAGAAGATGTTGATTTTGACCAAGAAAACCCTAAAATCCCACCCAAAGAACGGCGGCGGCAGCGGCGGCGGCGGCGGTGGCCTGAAGGTGAGAAGACGACGGAGAGTGGTTGAGACGGACGGTGAGTGGTTCAGACGTGAGGGTGAGTGGCTTAGACGGTGAGTGGTTCGACGGAATAACAGTAATAGCGTGAGAGGAAGAAGAAGAACTTTCAGAATGTTTCTGGAAATTAAAATAAAAGAGCGTGTTTTAGTTTTAAAAATATTTAATGAGGGCTACAAGAGCGCTTTTCAGAAGCGCTTTCATAGGCCACTCTATACCAGCGCTTTCTCTTTAAAAGCGCTTTTGTAACGCCCCCTTTAAGAGCGCTTTCAAAAGCGCTTTCATATCCACCCCCTATAAGACCCCTATAAGAGCGCTTTTGAAAAGCGCTGTCATACCCCACCCTTTAAGAGCGCTTTTGGAAAGCGCTTTCATACCCACCTCCTATAAGAGCGCTTTTGAAAAGCGCTTTCATTGCCCCCCCCCCCCCTTTAAGAGCGCTTTTCTAGCGTGTTTTTTTATTTTGTTTTTAACCAAACCTACGAAAGCGCTTTTGTGAATAAGCGCTGTTGTAGGTGCGCTTTTAAAAGCCAATTTTGGCGTAGTGAGGGGACTAGTTGAGTTATAATTCTTACAGGAATCGTTGATTGTTATATCTCTCAAGGGAACAGTTGGATCAGAATTCTTAAGGGATCACTAACATAATTGATTAATGTTTGGTTGTTAGTCATTGATAGTTGGTCTGGGTATTTGTGATCATTTCTATGATTAGTGGATTAAGTCTTTTTCTAATGCAAAATCACCTTGGTGGGTGGACAGGACTAACCTTTTCTAAGGGAAACCTGGATAACTAAATGTGTCATCTTTCTCTTTATTGCATTCGCTAATGTTTATCTTAATCGAATATTTTTCCAAAAGGGCAAATTTTGAAAACCCAATTCATACCCTCATTTCTTGTGTTTTTTTCTACCTTCAATGTGTGTCAAGCGGAAGCGGCTGGAAGGTTACGTTTAGATGTGAGTTTCACAGTTATATACTAGCTAAGGACTTATGGTTATGACGTGTTAGTTTGTTTAAAAGATAATGAAAGAAATTTTGTGAATGACATGATCAAGTACAATATATCTACCAAATACATAATTGGTGATTTGAAAGATAGAGATCCAAAAAATCCGACGAGTGTTACACATGTGCATAAGGCAAGATATACATACACGACGAACATGAGAGGTCTATTGAATCAAATACAACATCTATTGAGTCTTATTCATGAAGATAAATATATATAGTAGAAGATAAACAAGGACTCTTCAAATGTTGTAGCTTATATCTTTTGAACACATACTGATTCATTGAAGTTTTTGAACATTTTTCATTTGGTGTTGATTTTTTATTGTACATACGAAAAAAAAGGTACTGCATGCTCCAATTGCTTCTATTTTTATTTTTTTGGTTATGGGTTGAAAGTTGTTGATTATTTATTATACATACAAAACAAACATGTACCAGCTACCATTACTTGAGATTTTTGTGTGTTACATTAGCGAAGTTGACGTTTTCAGTTAGATTTTCCTATATGGAACATGAAAGGGAGGAAAGCTTTCTATGGGCACTAGAGAAATTGAAAGAGTTGTTCGCTTCTGAGAAGTTGCTACCGAAGGTTTCGGTGACGGTCTGTGAACTGGCGTTGATGAATGATGTGGAAGTTTTGTTCCCAAACCAAGTCGTGTCTGATCGATATTTCAAAAAATGTTAGTAAGAAGTGTAAGGAGTAGTCGATTCACATAAGCATGAGCATGTTATGAATCTATGGAACAACATCATATATTCGAATAGGGAGTCTGAGTTTTTGGTACACCTGAAGCATTTTGAGGTTGTATATGCGGATATTCCTAAATTTGATCAATATGTGCACGAAACTTGGTTGACACCCTATAAAGAAATATTTGTTACTAGTTTGACTAATAGAGTCACTCATTTAACAAGACAATGAACATGTAAATTGTTTTGACTTTAAATATGGGTATATTACTATTTATCAAATAATGACATCATTTTTCTATTTATGTTTGTTAGGACTGAGTCTGCTCACTAGAGACTAAAAAACATGTTAACGTCAAGCAGGGGAGATTTATGTAGAAGTTGAGATATTATGAACACCATGTTAAAGTTGTAATAGAGTTCAATTAGAGTGTCATAACACTCAATTCTACTCCATATAACACTCAATTCTACTCCATATTGCTTCGTTTCAAGACAATGTATACAACACATTGAAAAGAAGCTGAAAATGGTAAAATTTGTTGGTTATGACAAAGATGCATGTGGTTGTTTCATTAGAACAACACATGGGTTACCTTGTGTATGAACTTGCAGGTATTCAAATATAAGGTGAGCCTATTATGTTAGAATCAATTCATGTGTTTTGGAAGAAATTATTCATTGAAGAGCATAGGGTCACCAAAGAAGATAGTGGGACACAATTGGATTTAGAAGAAGAGTGTGAAGAGTTGAAAAGGTATTTCAGTACACTATATATTATAGGCCAGAGGGTGATGAAGAATTTTTTTGGGAACTAACACACCCATCCACAACTTCCATGTGTCCACCACCAATGAAGTAAAGGCAAAGAGGGGAAATAAGAAGAGTAAAAAAAGTGAAGAGAGTGATATGCATTGTGATTTTTCGCAGTGGAAGTATGCTGAGGGCTCGCAAGGAAGTCAAACTACAAATAGATCATGTACAAAACCAATTGAAAGTTAACCGTGTAGTCAATATTCAAAACTACAATACTCGTCTCAATTTCATGTTTTCATACATCAGTATATTGATGACATTGTTAATGTGGATAAAGATGGAAATTACGATTTTCGTACTATTGCAGGTTTACTTGGATGGAGCGAAGAGTCTTGGTCTTTGGTTTGGATGCAGTTACATGCTGAAGTTTATCAATGCCATTAAATATATTCCAACGTGTTCTATGACACGGTACATGAAGTTATATGAATGCATTGCTGGTAGCTAGCTTTGGTGTGTAGGATCGTGAGAAGTGAATGATGATTCCCAATATGGATCACCCTATTTCTTCTAGATACTGTATCATATTGGCCTTATTGTCCATGAACCTTAACATCACATTTTTTCCATTCGTGAAAGCTCCATGCATTAGCTCTGAGTAGACACAAAATAATTGCAGTTGGTTTTATTGATAATAGTCATTGGGTTCAGGTGAAGTTGAAATCCAATTGCCTTTTGTCTCCCGCCACATATAGATGGAGACATAACTGTACTAGAGGTGCGAGCATGAGAATCAACATATGCGGGACATACTAGGTGCTAGGAAGACAAAATTAGGAAGTCAACTTAATAATTTGTATATTGATATTGTAGAACTTTTTGTATTATATGTATATATTATATCGTGTATAATTTGTTTAAAATGTCAAAAAGTTATGTTTTTTTTTCTAAATCTCGCTACTACATACTGATTTTTTCACAATTTCTGAAGATTTTGGTTTGTACTGGATTTTTCAAAATATCTGGTAGGTCTTATAAGTAACGTATTTTTAAAAAAAAATCGGTATATCAGCACCATGTTTATCAAAAGAACCATTTTTCGTCCACAATTTTGCAGATTCCTATGATTTTTTGCCGACAATTTCAAAAATATTTGGTAACTCTTCATAGTTTTGCAAAATATTCAATATTAAAAAATTTAATATTTCTTCATCCAAACGAAAAAGTTGAAAAAAACCTAATATGATACTTTGACGAAAAATTTGGTAATAGCATAAACTTTCCAAAGATCCAAAATTACTTTAAAACTACCTAACGGTAATTGCAACCCTCGTGTGAGGGTGCCAGGTCAAAGTGGCGTGTCAGTGCCATGTCAAGTTAGGGTGTCTATGGAATCTGAATAAAATCTCATTTTGATGAATGACTGGATTTTCTTACCTTTGAAAGACTCTTTCTCATTTTGTTATATTTCAAACATCGAATGGATATGTGAAAATAAAGGAAAATAGATAAAGTTTAGATATTTTTCTTCAGTACACACCAACGTAATATTCTCATGATTTTCTACTATATTATACTATATACTATATTATACTACATACTATAATATTATACCAATTTTTACCACAAAATCTTTTATTTTTAGTGAGTATTTTCTTATACCTGTTTTAGATTATATTCTACGATTCTCCATTTATTTTCAGTCCTTTCTTAAATTCTTACGAAAATCATATACATGTATATATATGTATGAAGATTGGATTTTATCAATGTCAATATCATCAAAAACAATCTAATAGTAAATATGAATGTTTGTAGCAAATGTGGTGATTCTAGGGTTTGTGACTGTGGTGAAGGTAACAGTAATGGTGTTACCACGGGGAGTGCTGGTTTGAAGAAACAGCAAAAACTAAAACAACCTAAGATTCTGAAAAGGGGTCCTGGGGTTGCTGAACTGGAGAAGATTTTGAGAGAACAAGAGCCGGCAAGTGATTTGCCACCACCACAAAGAGGAAGCAACGGAGGGTTTTCGATTTCGTTGTCGTGGCCCAGTCCGGATTCGAGTGTTTTGCATTCTCATGTACCATCGTTGTCCCTGGGTGTTGGATCTATGTATGGTGGTGGAGAATCTAGCGAACGAGAACTGTTTGCTATGAATCATGCTGCATGGGAGTCAAATGGAATCCAATCTGATGATTCTGGAAGTTCTCCTACGAATCTGTCTACTGCTATGGTGAGGTTTTACTAGAAAGCTTGCTACAATCGAAGTATATCAGATGCCATTTTTAATATGACTACAATCCAAGTTGCAGTTTGGAACTTATTTGGAGTTGCAGACTGCAATTTAAAACCCTGACAGTATAAATATTGTCGGTTAATTCAATGTTTTTAACACTTTAGATGTTAAACATATTTTACATTAGAAAATTTTTTTAAAAAAAATTGAATCTATACACTCAATTTCGTGTGGATTTTTTATTTTATTTTGTGTTGTTATATCATTATTATTATTATTATTTTGACCTAGGGTTTTAATTAATGTGTGTGTACCTGAAGTTTTAATGGTAAATCTACGTAATTTTATATACGCAGATTAATCAGTTTCAAGGGAATTTCATGCCAGAGGATGAACAAAAGGTACACATGCTTCTCCTATTTGATGTCTCTATTGAGCATAAGCAATATATGTTGGTAGTTTATCTTTTGTATTACACAACCAAAAATTTAACTGATGATGGTTACATGGTATTCTATAAAATATTTAACGGATGCGGGTAAAATTATCAAGATCTTGATCTAGATCGTAAAATCTTATGATTTCACGATCTTACTGTCCAACGATCCAGATATTAAATAGAATCATGCGCGGTACTAAAATTGTGAAAAAAAACATTATACCAGTGCAAATATTTTCTATGATAAATGGTAATAAAGTATAAAAACCTAATAACTTGTGTTCAAAGAATATGAAAATGGATCATTTTCCTACGAGCATACTTGCTACCAAATTATCATGTAAAAATACTTCAAATAATTTGTAATATTTTTCATTTTAGTAGTATTTTATGATTTTTGTTATTATCTTATTTCTTACAATTTTTTCACCCATCTCGATCTTATAAAAATAATTGAAATAACGCAAACTAACACTTCATCTTTGGACAAATTTCTGATTCCACAGTTCATTGAAAATGATGGTGTTAGCAGCCACAATCACACAGATGAGTATTACAGGTAATAATGTTTTAATTATAAATTACTGAATTTTTTTATCACTAACTTTTTCTTTCTTATCTTTTTTCCATTCAAAGAAACTAAAGTTTATCATTTGTCATACTAAATTCTCTTCATGTATTATCCAGTGATGCACAATGGGGCAGCACTTTGGAGATCAATAACCAACAGTTCCGTTCTGAGTATGATGTCTCCGGCGATGCGAACTTTCTACAATATGTTGTTTCTGAAATTCCTCCACCTCCGATGCCTTCGTCTCCAAGTGTTCATTTTGATGGACATGGTGGTAGACCTTACTTTAACTTCTTAGCAGTGAAGGAAGAAGAAGAGCTGACTGGTACAGATAGTGATGGCATTGATCTTACATTGAAGCTCTGAGTTGGAAATTTCGAAGAATAATGCTTTTTTTATCAGATTGTAATATTCCACCTTCGTTTCTTTATTCTAGAATAATCATAATACTTTTGACTAAATTAGTAGAAAACACGTGCGTCCGCACGGGTATCGCAAAACTTAAGATGTAAAACGAACGAAAAATGTAAAACAAAGTTTAAAAGCACGGTAGAGAAATGTATAGTTTCATCCACAATATCATAGAGTATATATATTATAATTAAAATAACCTCAAAACAATGTTTTATAAATATACTGAATGATTGTTTAAATAAAAAATATAGATAGATATGCAATATTAATAAATTTGTCTACACGAGTACTTCGACTATAGATGAAAGTGGATATTGTAGTGTAACAAAAGAATCTGAAAAGAATAGAAATAAAAGAATTATCAGTAAATCAAAAATGATAAATTCAAAAATATGTATGCAATTGGTAATAACAATGACAATATGTATGGTTGTATAAGTGTAATACCTGAATAATTGCCATGCTGAATTGTTAGAAGTGAGATTGCCGAACATCTTCGTTGATGTTATAATTGTTTTTCCTTGCAAAAAAAATAAAAAGTACGTATTAAAAACCCCATTATGAAGGGTAAAAATTGATACATTTAAATTATTCATTAACGGAAATAAATAATTGCAACTATAAGAAGGAGAATACCTAAACAACATTGTGAAAAACTTCTTTGAAAACGAAATTAGTGGTATGTTGTAATGCAACTTTGTCTTTGTCGTGAATTAGGATTTTCAAACCTGGTTTACTTTTGACTCTTGACATTGCAACATATAGTTGGCCATGGCTGAAAACGTCCTTTGGCAAATATAATCCAACATAGTCTAATGATTGCCCTTGTGATTTATTTATTGTCATTGCAAAAGAAACAATAATGGGGAATTGTCTTCTTATTAGCTTGAATGGCCAAGGTGATTGAGAAGTGGACAAAGACATTCTAGGTATGTAAATAGTGTTTCCAACATGTGTACCTGAAATAATCTTAGCCTTGTCGCACGCTCGCGAAAATCAGACAGAGTCGCCACCAATATATTTATCCCAAAGAGGGAAAGGAATATCAGAAAACCTAAGGTGAATAAGAGCGAGGTCTTTCGACCAGAGATAGGGTACGGGAGTCGGTTACGCAAGGGGAAGGTGGTAGCACCCCTCACGCCCATCGTACTCGGTGGTATCCACCTATGTTTGTTGCTATCTAAAGGGTGTATAAATCTAAAGCTTAATTACTAAGGGGATGCATGCAAATGAAAGAAAAGAAACACGGGGAAAACATGGTTTATAAATAGTTGTGCTCGCTTAGGCCCCGCGACCCAATGCCTACGTATCCTTTTCAGGAATCAGAGCGCCGTAGTTCGGCTCTTTAGTTTTTGTTTGTTTTTGTGTTTTTTAGTGGACGAAGTTACATTCGCACTCCGCTGCTCGACCTCTGGAGTCTTAAGCTGGGAATGGAGCGGAAATAACGTGTCCGATTAAAGAATGCCTCGGAGGCGAGATAGAGAAAAGAGTTTGAGCGTTCAAGTGACACCCTAAAGCAAGGGAGACTCGAGTTGCTCTATGGTTTGTGTTTTTTAACGTTGGGAACTTACGCTCGAATGGTTCCCTAAAGCAAGGGAGATCCAAGCACTCGAACGTTCCCTAAAGCAAGGGACGTTCAAGCTTCCATTCCCTTTTTAAGAATTTTCACTTTTTTATTAATGTTTTATTAAGTGTTTTCTTTGTATTTTTTAAAGGGATTTTATTTTGATATTTATTAGATGTTTTAATGTTGAAAAGGAAAAGAAACTAGCCTAATATGAAGGGAATTTTTACCTAATGTTATCATGGTTTCTACCTAAGGTTAGGATTAAAAGAAACATGAAAATTAAAGTCATATCATGAGCAAAATTGAGTAAGGATACAATGGTACAAAAATTATACACAAGTATGAATTAGCAAGTAAAAACATAGTACAAAATGAATTAAAAATACTACTATTTTTTTTATATTGATTTTTATGGGAGAAATTGAATTACAAGTCAAGTAAAAGACTAAAACCAAAATAGCCTAAAACTACTATTTTTATTATTTTTTATATGTCAACAATTACATTTAAAGGTCTAAAATGTATGAGAAAAATTAGTATTTTATTGTTAAGAAAGTGACAAAAAATCTGATTAAAATCTAAGTTAACAATGTAAACCAGGGGTGCCAAATTGAATACAATGGTGTGATCAGTAAAACTCAGGGCCCAAAGGTGTTGGTGGCCCAGCAGAAATATTTTTGTTGCAGCATTGTTTGCCAAAAACGTAACGGGCCACAGGGGGTACACGGATAGCAAAATTGGCCCAGGAGTATTATCTTGTATTGATCCAAATTGATTTATTATTATTATTGATTATTATGCCAAAATGATTCAATTAATCCAGATTACTCCAATTATCCATTTTCAATAATGATTAATTAAAGCCTATAACATTCAATTAATATGGACCTTAGGCTAATTAACAATCAGATTAAATTAACAAAGATAATTGAAATAAAAAAAGGGAATTAGGGTAAAGGGATGTGACGGTTCAACTTCTCACGCTCTCTCACTCTCGTTCTCGCCTTCTCTCACACTCAAATAAATTCGCCGGAAATCGCCTCCCGGCGGCGACCACGGCGGAGATGCCTCCAAACACCAAAAACCTAGCATAGCCTTGTTCATCTCCTTCGGCTAATTTCGAATCCGCCATCATTTTCTCTCAATTTCCACTCGTTTTAGCCTGGATCTAAGTAAACATCTAAAACCCTAAGTTATACTAAAAGCTCAATCAAACGGTAATGGAGGCGAATTGAAGAGCGAAACCATGGGGGAAATGCTCACAAGGCCTTGCTCTACATAGTAACAACAAGAACAAGCGAAGAAATGAAGAATGCGGACTCAGAGAGCTTACCTGAGGTGCGCGTTGAAGATGACTGTTGAAGAAGACAAGATAGGAGATAATAAGAGTTCCGAGTGCGAAATAGATGAAGAAGTCGATGATTCAGGTAAACCTCTTCGCGAATCTTGCGCTTTCAATTGCTTCTACTTCGTCTTCTTCTTTTCGATTCTTGAGTCTTGTTGCTATACGCGAATGACTGATTGTTGTTGGTGGATACGGAGTCAGATGCAGGTTGATGATGACTTTACGCTGCAAAGTGTGAGTGCCGAGGGATAGTTGTATCAATAATGGCAGCGGATCATGGCTGAACTATGCAGAGCGATTGATGATGAATTCTGAAGTTTCTGGTGATTGGAGATAGAAGAAATGATGAAGATGATGGAGAGGATTGAAGCAGAGTGTGAAGAATGACTATGGAAGAAGATGAGAGATGATGAGAACTCATAGATGAATGAGGTGAAGGAGAGGGAGAAGAGGGTCGAAGGTGAAAAATGGTGGAGAGTGAAGGTTATGCCAATGGAGGAGTGAATTATGGAGAATGAATGGAGAAGAGAGATGAGGAATGAGAAGTGATGAAGAAAGTGAAGAATGGTGGTTGAAGAGTGTGAAGAGATGAAGATGAAGATGGTGTGAAAAATGGTGGAGAGTGAGAAAAAATGGAGAATGGTTCTGTTATATAGAGATTGAAGCTGAGAAGGTTAGTTACAATTTCTGTTAGAATTCAGTTATAGGTTGTTAGAGTTTTGTAACTGTTTTTGAAGGTTAGTTATAATATGGTTAGAAGCAGTTAGGGTTATGAGTTTCTGTTATGGAGTTTGTTATTTCTGTTATGACAGTTAGGTTGGTTAGGTTTGTTAGAAAGAGTTTGGAAGTTTAACTAAAACAGTTAGGAAAGTGGTTAGATGTTGGGAGCTAAGTTAGTTATGGCAATTGTTTTGGATTTCTCACTGGTTTATGTCAAGTTTTGATGTGTATGTTTCTGGAACTGTTTTCCTTGACTCTTTTTTTAGCTCTGGACTGGTTTTGAAATGTGAACTCGATGTGAATATAGTTGAATGTTTTGAATGTTTGATGTTAGTCAATTTTGGACCAAACTGCACTTGGATAGAATTTGTATGTATAAACCATAGAACTGAAGCTGTTAGAATGTTGATTATTGCTGCTGTCAGTTAAAATAGCTTAGTGAAGCTATAGTTGAATGTTTTGAATGTTTGATGTTAGTCAATTTTGGACCAAACTGCACTTGGATAGAATTTGTATGTATAAACCATAGAACTGAAGCTGTTAGAATGTTGATTATTGCTGCTGTCAGTTAAAATAGCTTAGTGAAGCTCCCTTCGAATTGCTTAGTGTACAGTTCCTGCATATGTGTATACGTCGAGTCTCAATTTTGTGCTGGAATGGTGTATAAGTTATTTTTCTATTCTGAACCGTATTGAGCTTGCGAATGACACAACACCGCTTGGTCTGAATTTAGTGTATGCCTGAATCAAATGAATGTGTGTTAGTATTGAATACGGTTGCGTATGTCTGCTCCGTTTTCTTCTGAACCAGCGCGAGTCTTGATTCTTTTTTGTACTGAGGTTGCAAGTTTGGAATTGAGAAGTGAGTGTGAAATTATTCTTGGTTTACCCAATAGAATAGATTAACTGTTTTGAGATTTTACAATGCGATGCCGAGGTCCGAACCGGTTCAGTGTCTTATTTTTGCAAGGTATATGGTTCTGAGGTATGATTTGTGAATGGTTATGGAACTGATTTTGTATTGTGACAATGTAGGTTCGCTTGGCAGCAAGTTTGAAATGGAAGGGAAACATGGCTTGGCAGTGTAATCTACATGGAGACAAGATGATCATGAAGGCAGGACGATGAAGATGGAATTATGATGAAGGCAGTTTGAAGATCTGGACAGGACTTTAGGAAATCCCAATTGACTTTGTAAAGATTTTTGTATGAACTTTCTCATGTATGTAATGATATTTGAAGTTGGGTTTTAAAGTGGGTTAATTAGAAAGTTAAACCGGTGGCTAATGTTAGGAAGATGGTTCACATTTGGATTAAAGTTATGGAAGACCAGTAGCTTTTCTTGGGAAATGGTGAAGAGGAATGGTCTTGAAACTTGGTGAAAGACCTTAGTAGTGTACCATAAGACTAGGATTAAGAGTCAATTATAGCGCTCCTCTTGTAAATTCAACTTGAAGTATTTTTCCTCCAATATGCCTCTATTTAAATTCTCAAGTATTTCTCCACATTGCAATATTGAATAAACCCCTTAATCAAATCTTAATCACACAAATCCCCTAAAAACTTTAATTCACTTTGATTATATTTGAACTCGAACTCAGTTGAATTTCAATGAACAAATTCTCAATTAATTTGCCTCTTCAATGAAACCCTTGATTCAATCTTAAATCAACTTGAGTGAGGTGGACATCTTGAATAGCCCTTGAATACAGATAAAAAATTCTGACGCAATAAAGACTTTCAAGTCCACAAGATCCTGATCCTCTACCTGATTTATTGATTGGTGATGCATGAGTATTGGATGACCTAATGAAAACATGCAAATGAAATGTGCAGCTTAAGCCAATTAGGAATAAAATCAGATGGGCAAATTTTGGGGTGCAACAGCTGCCCCTATTTAATCATCTTGAACCTGAAAGTGAGATTGGTGCTAGCCTTTCGATCATTCAAGGTAGAAGAAGATTAAATATCAAGAGAACCTGAAAATTTGCCTGATGAGAGATAGGATCCACTGGGGAAAAGATGGTGTCAACTCCACTGAGGAATAATGTATCAATTCTGGATTGATCAAATTAACTCTGGGTTAAAAATGAAATACATATCAACTCTGGGTTGAAAAAAAGAAAAGTGGGTCAACTCTGGGTTGAAGAATAAAGGGAAGTCAACTCGGGGTTGAATAAGAGGTCAGCATCAACTCTGGATTGAGAAAGAAGGAAAGAAAATTAATATTAATGGGATGAGATATAGGCATCAACTCCGGGTTGAGCAAGGGTATCAACTCTGGGTTGAAGAAGAAAAGGAAGTCAACTCTGGGTTGAGAAAGAAAGAAGATCAACTCTGGGTTGAGAGAAAGAAAGAAGATCAACTCTGGGTTGAGAGAAAGTAATTCAACTCTGGGTTGAAAGACGGAAGATAGACAATTAGGAGTAACCGTCAACTCTGGGCTGAGTGGGAAGGAGAAATAAGATCAACTCTGGGTTGAATAAAAGAAAAGATATCCTTCAACTCTGGGTTGAGAAAGGAACAAGAAAAAGATCAACTCTGGGTTGAATAAAAGAAGAGATAACCATCAACTCTGGGTCGAGAGGGAAAAGATAATTAACTCGGAGTTAAAAGATGAATGGAAAGTCAACTCTGGGTTGAACACAAAAGCATCAACTCTGGGTTGAAGAAAGATGAACATGATTGACTTTGGGGGATGACACCACAATGGTAACTCTGAGTGATCCAGTGGAATATCAATTGATTGCTTGTAGGGACCTCATCTGATGAGTAACTTGGCTTATGCTTCACATGCAAATGTTTGATTTATTTGTGCACTTCTGGAGATGCTATGCAATGATTGCTATATGCAGTGTACTGATTGGATGTTCAGGGTTTCTGCTTTGTATGGTGTAGATTAGATGGAGTTCTGAACTCTGCTTGATTCAAGATAGGGTGGATGCCCCAGCTTTGTTGATGATTGGATTATTGAGGGAGATATGCCAATGAGAATGCAATGATATGCATGATGCATGTATGATGATGAATGGAATGATTGCTTCCAGGATATAAGGAGTGGATGGAGAATGCCTTTATGGAAAGGTCATAGCTTGAAGTACAGGACTCCTGAGGGTGAGGTGTTTGGATTGACTCCTCGACACATATCTGACACTTGCTTGAAGATGAAGAAACGACTTGTTTCTATCTTGCCCCAGCTTGCGTGATCTTTTGAGATAGAACTTTTGATAGTGCTTGAATGATGGAGATTGCAATGGTCTGCCCCAGTGTTGATCATGGAGTGAGTGCCCCAGATTGAAAGGAACTATTCCACCAAATGGATGCTTCAGATATTTGCTTTGCAGATGACCAACCTTTGCCTTTGTAAGATTACTCGATGGAGTTTCAATGTTGAACTTTCCTTGGTATCAAGTACTTGCTTTCAGATTGGAGACAATTCTGTTTTGGAAGAGATAATGAGAATGCAATGCACATGTTAATCTCAAAGAAAAGTTTTTATTTGTCAAAATGTTGTACTGATACTAACACAAGTGACAAGCAACATTAGGAGTCAGTTTTGACATGAGTTTACAGTTTGTATGCTTTCGGAATGAACCCTGCTTCAATTAGGACTTTTCAGGGTTGTAACGTGGCCGGGTTCACGGTTTGAGAAAAAAAGGATAAAGGCTCAAGTTCTACTTAACCCACCCCTTCTTCGTCATGTTCTCCAGTCCTACGTTCAGTTAGTTTGACACGAGTATTCATCTTTCAGGAAGGATTGTGATGGATGAGGATCCTTTGTAGCTTTGATGTAGGTGGCAGTCACCCTTTGGTTTTTTTGTTGATTGTCACAACAACTTGTTCCTCGGAGGGTTTTTCTTGTTTTACTTTGTCTTTTGCTTTCCCTAATTTTTGCCTGGACAGAAAGTTTCTTTTGATTTTGGTTTTCGTTGTCCAGCGGGATATGCCCTAATTTTTGCCTAAGTCAATTGCTTAAAAGCTTTTCTTTCTTTTTGACTTAGCGGGCTATTGTTTCTTTCCTTTTTTGATCATGATTCATAACTTTCTTTTCATTCTCTTTTTTTTGTCTCGTTCGGGAACAAGTTGTATGACTTTGGTGATTGACTTGACGAAAAGGTTGTGACTGCCTTCTTCTTAGTGAATGGGAGACATCCATTGTGGATTGTGCTCTTCTTTTTTTGTTGTGAGATCTGAGATATGATTGATCCTCTGATGGAGTACCTGAAAGTTGAGCGCTCGGTCGTACTAACTGAAGACTACCCTGCCCCTGGTTAAGATTGAGGGTTTTGTATTTTTTTGAAAAGAAACTACTACTCCTTAGGCTCAAAGGGGTTGACGAGGGTTTCACTCCCTTATAACTCCAGTGTTTGGGAATTGAAATAATGCCTGTACATCGTCAGCAGGATCTTTGTTCCAAAAGTATACAATTAGTAGTTCATGTGTTTTTGATTTTTCATCATTCTCCTTTTTTAATTGCTTAAGACAAATGAGTGAAGTATCAATGAACATAATGACAAAGATGAAATGATTTGAGAAAACACGTATATTGCATTATTTTTATTTATTTAAACAGAATGAGTTTCTTACAATGAGAAGTACTTGATAACAACAAAAGTAATACAATTGAAAATACTAAAGAAATCTATACAATGGCAAGCTTGGCCTTATTCTAATGCAAATGAAATGTTCTTTGACAAACACAAAGTCTCCAGGCTCCTTTGGTGGAAGGTGCCCCCTTTAGGGGGCATGGGGTCTTCTGATGGTAGCTTGATCTTATTTGTAATTCCCCATGATTCTTTGTTGGTGAGCTCTTGTCAGATATTGGCGTCGAAGAATCGTCTTGTCTGATCTGATGGAGAGGAAGATGGTAAGAGTCTTGGTAACCATGGATGCAAATGTATGAATGCAAAATATTAATGATGATGCGAATGCAGCATAAATCAGGATCAAGGATCAAGGCCTCTTGGACAATAGTTTCTTGTGGTCAATAAGATATGGTCGAACCCTCTAGATTCAGAGGTTCGACGTTGATTCTGATAGATAACTGATGTAGAACTTCTGTATAAGTCAAATGTCCCAGGATCAAAGGTTCGACGTCTTTTATTGAATAGCAGAAATCCGGGTATGATGGAGGTCAAGTTTCCTGTCCCACCCCAATCTCACGGGTATGTAGTCTAGACACGGACAAGTGGTCCTAATGGTCACTAGGGTCTACAGTTCCCATGGGGTACAAAGTGTTTGAGGCAGCAAGGGTGCCAGACACAGTGTTCCATGAAAGAACCTCGCCCAGTTGTGGTACCCCATGTTGAACTCGATCGTAGCAAGGGCCACGGGAGTCAACATGAGCATCCACGCTAATCCTATGTGTCACTTGGCCTGGGTAGTGGGCCTTTTACCTCACAAAACCCCCCACCTGCAAAACAGAACAGAAGACCCCAGGGAACACAAAATATAATCCATATGCATGATGTGCAAACAGAAATAAACATGATATGCAGGCAAAGAATAAGCATGCAAACATATATACAAGGTATAGACATAAAACAAGTAAACACCCAGTAAATAAACAAACAAACGCAGGCTAGGATCGACTCGCTAAGAATGGACCCACAATAGGTCTAGCAACGTCCCCAGCAGAGTCGCCAGCTGTCGCACGCTCGCGAAAATCAGACAGAGTCGCCACCAATATATTTATCCCAAAGAGGGAAAGGAATATCAGAAAACCTAAGGTGAATAAGAGCGAGGTCTTTCGACCAGAGATAGGGTACGGGAGTCGGTTACGCAAGGGGAAGGTGGTAGCACCCCTCACGCCCATCGTACTCGATGGTATCCACCTATGTTTGTTGCTATCTAAAGGGTGTATAAATCTAAAGCTTAATTACTAAGGGGATGCATGCAAATGAAAGAAAAGAAACACGGGGAAAACATGGTTTATAAATAGTTGTGCTCGCTTAGGCCCCGCGACCCAATGCCTACGTATCCTTTTCAGGAATCAGAGCGCCGTAGTTCGGCTCTTTAGTTTTTGTTTGTTTTTGTGTTTTTTAGTGGACGAAGTTACATTCGCACTCCGCTGCTCGACCTCTGGAGTCTTAAGCTGGGAATGGAGCGGAAATAACGTGTCCGATTAAAGAATGCCTCGGAGGCGAGATAGAGAAAAGAGTTTGAGCGTTCAAGTGACACCCTAAAGCAAGGGAGACTCGAGTTGCTCTATGGTTTGTGTTTTTTAACGTTGGGAACTTACGCTCGAATGGTTCCCTAAAGCAAGGGAGATCCAAGCACTCGAACGTTCCCTAAAGCAAGGGACGTTCAAGCTTCCATTCCCTTTTTAAGAATTTTCACTTTTTTATTAATGTTTTATTAAGTGTTTTCTTTGTATTTTTTAAAGGGATTTTATTTTGATATTTATTAGATGTTTTAATGTTGAAAAGGAAAAGAAACTAGCCTAATATGAAGGGAATTTTTACCTAATGTTATCATGGTTTCTACCTAAGGTTAGGATTAAAAGAAACATGAAAATTAAAGTCATATCATGAGCAAAATTGAGTAAGGATACAATGGTACAAAAATTATACACAAGTATGAATTAGCAAGTAAAAACATAGTACAAAATGAATTAAAAATACTACTATTTTTTTTATATTGATTTTTATGGGAGAAATTGAATTACAAGTCAAGTAAAAGACTAAAACCAAAATAGCCTAAAACTACTATTTTTATTATTTTTTATATGTCAACAATTACATTTAAAGGTCTAAAATGTATGAGAAAAATTAGTATTTTATTGTTAAGAAAGTGACAAAAAATCTGATTAAAATCTAAGTTAACAATGTAAACCAGGGGTGCCAAATTGAATACAATGGTGTGATCAGTAAAACTCAGGGCCCAAAGGTGTTGGTGGCCCAGCAGAAATATTTTTGTTGCAGCATTGTTTGCCAAAAACGTAACGGGCCACAGGGGGTACACGGATAGCAAAATTGGCCCAGGAGTATTATCTTGTATTGATCCAAATTGATTTATTATTATTATTGATTATTATGCCAAAATGATTCAATTAATCCAGATTACTCCAATTATCCATTTTCAATAATGATTAATTAAAGCCTATAACATTCAATTAATATGGACCTTAGGCTAATTAACAATCAGATTAAATTAACAAAGATAATTGAAATAAAAAAAGGGAATTAGGGTAAAGGGATGTGACGGTTCAACTTCTCACGCTCTCTCACTCTCGTTCTCGCCTTCTCTCACACTCAAATAAATTCGCCGGAAATCGCCTCCCGGCGGCGACCACGGCGGAGATGCCTCCAAACACCAAAAACCTAGCATAGCCTTGTTCATCTCCTTCGGCTAATTTCGAATCCGCCATCATTTTCTCTCAATTTCCACTCGTTTTAGCCTGGATCTAAGTAAACATCTAAAACCCTAAGTTATACTAAAAGCTCAATCAAACGGTAATGGAGGCGAATTGAAGAGCGAAACCATGGGGGAAATGCTCACAAGGCCTTGCTCTACATAGTAACAACAAGAACAAGCGAAGAAATGAAGAATGCGGACTCAGAGAGCTTACCTGAGGTGCGCGTTGAAGATGACTGTTGAAGAAGACAAGATAGGAGATAATAAGAGTTCCGAGTGCGAAATAGATGAAGAAGTCGATGATTCAGGTAAACCTCTTCGCGAATCTTGCGCTTTCAATTGCTTCTACTTCGTCTTCTTCTTTTCGATTCTTGAGTCTTGTTGCTATACGCGAATGACTGATTGTTGTTGGTGGATACGGAGTCAGATGCAGGTTGATGATGACTTTACGCTGCAAAGTGTGAGTGCCGAGGGATAGTTGTATCAATAATGGCAGCGGATCATGGCTGAACTATGCAGAGCGATTGATGATGAATTCTGAAGTTTCTGGTGATTGGAGATAGAAGAAATGATGAAGATGATGGAGAGGATTGAAGCAGAGTGTGAAGAATGACTATGGAAGAAGATGAGAGATGATGAGAACTCAGAGATGAATGAGGTGAAGGAGAGGGAGAAGAGGGTCGAAGGTGAAAAATGGTGGAGAGTGAAGGTTATGCCAATGGAGGAGTGAATTATGGAGAATGAATGGAGAAGAGAGATGAGGAATGAGAAGTGATGAAGAAAGTGAAGAATGGTGGTTGAAGAGTGTGAAGAGATGAAGATGAAGATGGTGTGAAAAATGGTGGAGAGTGAGAAAAAATGGAGAATGGTTCTGTTATATAGAGATTGAAGCTGAGAAGGTTAGTTACAATTTCTGTTAGAATTCAGTTATAGGTTGTTAGAGTTTTGTAACTGTTTTTGAAGGTTAGTTATAATATGGTTAGAAGCAGTTAGGGTTATGAGTTTCTGTTATGGAGTTTGTTATTTCTGTTATGACAGTTAGGTTGGTTAGGTTTGTTAGAAAGAGTTTGGAAGTTTAACTAAAACAGTTAGGAAAGTGGTTAGATGTTGGGAGCTAAGTTAGTTATGGCAATTGTTTTGGATTTCTCACTGGTTTATGTCAAGTTTTGATGTGTATGTTTCTGGAACTGTTTTCCTTGACTCTTTTTTTAGCTCTGGACTGGTTTTGAAATGTGAACTCGATGTGAATATAGTTGAATGTTTTGAATGTTTGATGTTAGTCAATTTTGGACCAAACTGCACTTGGATAGAATTTGTATGTATAAACCATAGAACTGAAGCTGTTAGAATGTTGATTATTGCTGCTGTCAGTTAAAATAGCTTAGTGAAGCTATAGTTGAATGTTTTGAATGTTTGATGTTAGTCAATTTTGGACCAAACTGCACTTGGATAGAATTTGTATGTATAAACCATAGAACTGAAGCTGTTAGAATGTTGATTATTGCTGCTGTCAGTTAAAATAGCTTAGTGAAGCTCCCTTCGAATTGCTTAGTGTACAGTTCCTGCATATGTGTATACGTCGAGTCTCAATTTTGTGCTGGAATGGTGTATAAGTTATTTTTCTATTCTGAACCGTATTGAGCTTGCGAATGACACAACACCGCTTGGTCTGAATTTAGTGTATGCCTGAATCAAATGAATGTGTGTTAGTATTGAATACGGTTGCGTATGTCTGCTCCGTTTTCTTCTGAACCAGCGCGAGTCTTGATTCTTTTTTGTACTGAGGTTGCAAGTTTGGAATTGAGAAGTGAGTGTGAAATTATTCTTGGTTTACCCAATAGAATAGATTAACTGTTTTGAGATTTTACAATGCGATGCCGAGGTCCGAACCGGTTCAGTGTCTTATTTTTGCAAGGTATATGGTTCTGAGGTATGATTTGTGAATGGTTATGGAACTGATTTTGTATTGTGACAATGTAGGTTCGCTTGGCAGCAAGTTTGAAATGGAAGGGAAACATGGCTTGGCAGTGTAATCTACATGGAGACAAGATGATCATGAAGGCAGGACGATGAAGATGGAATTATGATGAAGGCAGTTTGAAGATCTGGACAGGACTTTAGGAAATCCCAATTGACTTTGTAAAGATTTTTGTATGAACTTTCTCATGTATGTAATGATATTTGAAGTTGGGTTTTAAAGTGGGTTAATTAGAAAGTTAAACCGGTGGCTAATGTTAGGAAGATGGTTCACATTTGGATTAAAGTTATGGAAGACCAGTAGCTTTTCTTGGGAAATGGTGAAGAGGAATGGTCTTGAAACTTGGTGAAAGACCTTAGTAGTGTACCATAAGACTAGGATTAAGAGTCAATTATAGCGCTCCTCTTGTAAATTCAACTTGAAGTATTTTTCCTCCAATATGCCTCTATTTAAATTCTCAAGTATTTCTCCACATTGCAATATTGAATAAACCCCTTAATCAAATCTTAATCACACAAATCCCCTAAAAACTTTAATTCACTTTGATTATATTTGAACTCGAACTCAGTTGAATTTCAATGAACAAATTCTCAATTAATTTGCCTCTTCAATGAAACCCTTGATTCAATCTTAAATCAACTTGAGTGAGGTGGACATCTTGAATAGCCCTTGAATACAGATAAAAAATTCTGACGCAATAAAGACTTTCAAGTCCACAAGATCCTGATCCTCTACCTGATTTATTGATTGGTGATGCATGAGTATTGGATGACCTAATGAAAACATGCAAATGAAATGTGCAGCTTAAGCCAATTAGGAATAAAATCAGATGGGCAAATTTTGGGGTGCAACAAGCCTCAATAACATGGTTTGCTAACCTTGTTACAGTTAATTTGGTACCATTGCATAGTCCCTCAGATTGGTCCAAATTCCGAATCAACATTACTGTTGTGCCAATCTTTAATTTCATGGAATGATTAGGTAATCCTGAAGTTTTCAAACAGCTTAAGAATTCTGGAGTCAAATGCTCAAAAGCCTCATTGTCATTAGCTTCAGATCTATCAATAGAATCACTACTCAAATACTCATTTTCATCACCTAATAAGAACATTACATAAAAAATGAATAAAATGTAAAAGTAAATGCAGTGCTAAACCATTAAGTTGGTTAATATGAAAGAGAATTGTTTACCTGGAAGTAGATTAGTAATGTAATTGTTGATTTCATCCACAACCTCTAATGTAGACGCTAAAATAGCTCTACTTTGGAGAAATTCAGGATTAGTGAGATTTTCAATGAGGTTTGGGTAGGTACTTTTAACAATAGTCTCAATTGGGTCGAAGAAATCTGCTAAAAGAAAGTCATTTGGAATAGTAATTTCAGCATATCCATCATTTGGTTCAGATACCTTACCATCTCCAACTTGTAAAATCCATTTTGAGAAACTCTCTATCTCTTCAACATTTTTTGAATTTGACCCAGATACCAAGCACATGTTTTTGGTGAGTGTTAGAACCTTGCAATGTTCCCAGATATATGAGGCATTTATTGTTGAATGCATTATATCAGACCTTGTACCTCTTGGTACAACTGGTAGAATTTGTCTAAAATCACCACCAAAGACAACAACATTCCCTCCAAAAATATTTTCACACGGTTTCTCGGCTGTACCCATTATATCTTTCAATGATTTGTAAAGAGCCTCGAAACACCACTTGTTAGCCATTGGAGCCTCATCCCATATGATCAACTGAGTCATTTGCAACAATCCAGCAAGGTCAGATTTTTTCTCAATGTTACAAATAGATGTATCAATACATGGAACGAGAATTTTGAATCTTGAATGTGCAGTTCTTCCTCCTGGTAGAAGTAGACTTGCTATTCCACTTGATGCAACATTCAACACAATATCACGATTAGAACGTAAAGCGGCTGAAAGTGTGTTCCACATAAATATTTTTCCCGTACCACCGTAACCATACAAAAAAAACACCTCCTTTCTGCTCAGTGACCGCATCCATAAATTGGTGAAAAATTCCCAATTGTTCATCTAAATACGAAAAAAAAAAAAGTTAGTTATCATGTTAAACATTAGTCATTGTCAAGTTAAGTTAAAAAAATTACTATATAATTACATAATAATGGACCCCATAAAATTTAATATTTATTGGCAATTTGTAATATATATATATATATATATATATATATATATATATATATATATATAACTTAATGTTGTCAACTTATGGCATTGAATCAGTTGCCAAATCACCATATCTTAGTAGTTTCTTTGATATAAATGTCCCCATACTTAATGCACTGAAGCAGGTGCCAGTTATCCCAATTTATTTAACAAAATCGATGCAATGCGGTCATGATGGTGCTTAATTGAAAAGCAAAACGCACACAAACTTTATTTAATACACATAACATGCAGTAGGTTAATAATTAAATGCATAGCACCTAAAGGATGTTTGTTGTTTCAGCATTTTCCCAGAGAAGCATCAGAGTCATTCCTATTGACACACGAGAGGGAAATCGAGATGTTGGACTTCGACACTGGGAAGCTGTACTACTGTAAGATCATGCATGCCAAAAGGAACATTTTTGAGAAATACATTGGCAAGGCATGGTATGAGTTTATCAGGACAAGGCGTCTAAAGAGGGGGGACGTTGTTGATATCACTCTGTTGGATCCTCCTAATAGGTTGCATGTGTTTGTGAAAAATCATTTCCCTAATGGCGGTATGTTTATGTAGGAAATTTTATATGTAGTAGCCTTAAGGTTTTATAATTTATAAGTAATGTGTAAGTTGGACTGGTTTTTGGATCTTCTTTTTGGTTGGAAAGGACATTAGTGATATGCTGTATGGACAAGAAGACGTAAAGAAGCTAATAGGCTAAGTTTTGATTGTTTTCTATGTGTAATGAAATCTCTCCTAAAATGCTCAATGTAATGTCATAGTCAAAGTTAACGTATTGCTTACAAATGTTATGAGTTGTTGAGAAATGCTTACTGACAGCATACATGTATAAGAATTGATGTAACTAAAATAATGTGAGAAATGAACGGCAAACATAAAGAGAATTGAAACCATGTAAAAAAGTACAACCCTCACAGTAGCATATGTAAATGCTTTTTTCACTTATTAATTATAAAGAGAATTGAAACCATGTAAATATGGAATGACAAAACATTATTGTATATATGATAGATAATAGTATAGAGCAAAAGAATAGAGTCTATATATACCTGTTAGTGACTTAAACAAATCTTGAAATTTAGCTATCTCAGCTGGAATATCATATTGCCTTTCATCGTATATTAACCGATTTCCAAAAAAATCCAAAACATAATCTTTAGGATATGGCATCGGCTTAAATTCATGGAGGCTGCGTCTATTTTTTTGTAATTGCTTTTCAATTTCCATCAATGTAAGTTGCTGGAGCTCTTCAGCAGTTAGAGACAATTCTAAAATCATGCAAGAATGAATGACTGTTAAAAAATGTGTTATATAAATTAAATATTATATGACAAGAAATAAAATACATTTCCTGGATCCATTGACAATCTTCTCTGTTTGTAATACAGTGAACTGACTTTTTTGAAATGTCGTGGTTAAGCAAGAGTCGCCACCGACTTTTATTTTATCCAAATTAATAGAAAGGCTAAAAGAACATAAAAAGACATTTTAAAATATTTTGAGTTCGGGGGGTAAGTTATACGAAGGGAAGGTGTAAGGCACCCTTTGCATCCATGGTTTTCCATGGGCTCTTAATTGCTTAGCTCACTTTTGAATTGTTTGAAATGTTTGAAGTGTCGTGTGTGAATAGTAAAAACTTTGAAGAAGAACTTTATCTTGTAAATAAGCGTAGTCTTTTTGAATTTGAATTTGAAAAGTGTGAGAAAAAGATTTTGATTTTAGAGCAAACAATTAGTAGCTATTACCCTAAGTTTTGAAATTTGTTCTTTTAGCTTTTCAGGGTGAAAGGGTCTATCCATACCATGAGAGGGCAGGAAGTCTTTCAATTGGATATTAAGGGTCATCGAGAAAAGTATCGTTCGCCATAAAACTGTCCCTACCATGTAGAGGTAGGTAGTCTTTAGGGAAAGATAGAATAGTCATTAATCTATTTAGGCATCATGCGAGGATACCTTAGCAATTGGGACAATCATATTTTACCGAGGCAACATCGAAGGACTAGATGATTTTCAATCTCTTTAGGCAACCTTGCTTTAGGTATCCTCAGAATCGAGGGACTTGACTATTTTTAGTATAATTAGAGGCAACATATAATAAGGCAACACGCAACAAGAAGGGTTACCCTAAAGGTGTGTGTGTGGCACAATCAGGTGATTAATTCAGATATTATTATCTTGTAATTAGTGATCTAATTCAGTTCAAGGCTTGCACTCCCTAAGATTACTAACCACCCAGTTTAAAATTGCAGAAATTAAAGGCAGAAAAATAAAAGTCCTACATTATTACAATAAACACATGCGGAGAAGGGGAAATAAAATACAGAAAATAAGAGGGAACAATAATTAGTCAAAATTCTTGAATGCCTTGATCTTCCTCGAACCCTTGATCATTTCTGAAAATTTAAGAGGAAAATAAATAATGGTGAGTGTAGGAGTAACTCATTGACTATTTAAAGCAAACCCTAATTTAAGGCAAAATAACAGTAACATGATATTTAAATAAGAAGAGAATTAGAACTTAGCTTTTCGATTGTTACGGCGCGTGTCTGAAGAACCCTGGGGTAACCCTGAAAATTTGCACAAAGAAAAGAAATTTTTAGTGTATGAAAGATCTAACGACAAACCTCGCAAACCCTGATTAGGGCACAAGTTAACCATGGTTAATAAAACTTAAAAGTCTAAATTAAAATTAATCAATTAAACCCTAATTAATTAATTATTGATTAAAACCTAATTAATTAAACCAATTTTATTTGGCTAAAAAACTAATTAACTAAGTTAGGTAGAAACCTAAACCTAATATCTTGGCCAAAGGGCCTTGTGGGAACAAGCAAACCCTAATATGACCTTTCTAGGTTTTTTGTGATTTTATGGTTAATTAAACCTAAATAAAAAAATTAAATAATTATTAATCTAACTTAAAACTAAATTATGTTAATTTGAATAAAATCTTAATTGCCCTAAGTTAAAATTAAGTGTGAAAAGAAAAAATCGAAACCTAATTCTATTAATCCTAATTGTTATTGTTAACTCTATACATAAAAGAAAGAAATTGGTTTTAATTAAAAACTGAGTTTTTGTAAAAAAGGGAAACAAAAAGTTTTTAAAAAAAGAACAAAATAAAAATAACAAGGAAAAACAAAACCTAGGCGTGAGAGATCCTGTGTGGCTAGGCCTTGAGGGTCCACCATGGAGTGCTACATTATGGATGTTGGATTAAGCTGTATGATGATCTAACGGTAGAACGCGAGGATGCATCGCAAGCTTTCAATGGCCATACACACTGGATCTGTGAGCAAAGAGTAAGAGAGAAAATAAATTAAAACACATTGGCATCTGGGAATCGAACCCCTGCCTTCAAGCACATGCATTTACATTCCAATCCACTTGCACTACGCGTTTAATGTGTTATTGGAACACGCCTTAAATAATATATAAAAAAACAATTAACAAATCGGAAGAACGCGCGCTCCTCCTGACATTTGAATTGGACCAATAGCATGCTGCCACACAGTCATCTTCCTCATCTTCTAGAACCAGTCTCCTTAGCTACGAACAGCCATTGTTCAGCTGCGATGATGGCCGTAGTTAAACCACCTGTACATACAAAAATCACCAAAACAACAGATAAATAACAATTAAGATCATGTTTTGACTCAGTATCTCAGTCTAAATACGTTGGCGGCCCCGGTTTGGGTTAATTTCGCCTCTGTTTACGGTCCCCAATTTCGAGCTCCAAAACCCTAGCTATGGTGGATCCTTTAATCTGCAACCAAACTCGAATCAAATGGCACAGATAGCTTGCAAACAAGATTCTAAACACAACCATGGATTCAAATATGATTTATGATGTGTGTATAATCGAAATCGAAAATTAAAAACATGGTGCAAACCGTGACTCCAATGATGATGATTACGGATGCTCTACGACTCAGTATTAGTATGGATCGCTTCAGGAGTTTCATGGGAGTGTGAATGCATCTTCAAAACCCTTTAAGAATGGCTACAACTTCAAAGCCGAATATGATTTTTCATGGAAAAAAATTGAGTTTTGATTAGGGTGTTCTTGGCTGCCAATCCTCCTCCTTTAACTCTGAGCGTGCCCTAGCCTTTATAAAGGTTGAATTAGGTTAACACTTTGGATCAGAATCAAGGTGAATGGAATGATTGAGATTTGATTTTCAATCATTCATAAATCCCTCTAAATTTTCTCAATCTTCTTCAATTACTTGCTTAGTTCACCAATACTCAATCTCTGATTGATTGTGACTGAGAAATCAATCTTATTGCACCTCCTTCCAATTATTTGATTTTTAGGTGATTTATTTTGATTTAATTTGAACTTAAGTGGATAAAAATTCAAAATAAATAAAATAAATATTGAAAAAAGTATGGATGGGCCTAGAGGTCGTGGACCAGATTAGAAACACATTCTAAGCATAAAAATATAGGCCCATTTAGAAGAAAATCAATTTTGATCAATATTCACTTTATGCATTTTCCCAAAAATCACCCAACTTGTGCAAGTCATACCCCAAATATGTCCTACCCTTTAATTTCTAACTGGCTTTAGACTTTGCATTCATGTACATACCTTCCATTAGGTCATCTAACTCATCATGCATCATTAATCAATAATTTGGAACATGGGATCAGAGGTCTTCTAGTAAATTAGGGTTTCATTGGTTTGAGACTCCTACTTCAGATAAACTTGTTTCAACGGGTTCTTCTGTGATTGGAATTAGGGTTCTGGTTCATGGATATTGTGAATTTCCCCCCCCCCCCCCTCATCAAGCTTCAAAGTTATTCTTCATCCATATTCAGTAAATTCAATGATTAAGGGTTTTATTTCCCTATTTTTTGTGGTGATTCAAAGGATACTGCTCATTAGTGGAACTATAAGTCATTGACATTGGGGTTCATGCAAGAATTTGGACATATATAGTGTAATTGGGATTTTGTGCAAGAATTAGGTGAAATACGGTGGAACCTGTGAATCATTTCAAGGTTAGAGAGTATATGGCAAGATTTAGACTCTTGGGTCAAAGTCAAACAAGGAAGGTTCTCTACCGTGATCACTTGATATACAAGAAGCAAGATAGTCAAAATGGAGTCTCTAGGACCATAGAATCTTTGAATTAAAGAAAAAACAAAACAAGAAGGCAAGCTTCATCCAACTTCATTCAAAGTTCAATTATAAGTCAAACTCAAATTCATTACACTACACTTCATATCAAAAATCCAAATCCATTACAAAATTTACTTCCAAACATGGAGATATGTTACAAAAAATAAAATTACAAAAATTGGCAGTTGACTTTTTGGGTCAACAGTTGACTTTGGTCAACTGTTGACCATTGACCATTGACCTCAGATACTTGACTTTGACTCCATGTATTCTAGTCCCTCCTAAAACTATCTCTCTTCATCTTGAATGGTGACCTTCATTTTCATTCACGTCCAAGAAAGTCTCAAGTTCTCCAAACCATGCTTAATCCTTTGTATAACTTGCGTCTTCCATGATAGTCTTACAATCCATGCGCCAAGAGATGTCACCCTGCAACATATGGCCTCATCAGTATATAACAATGCCCCTGCAACAATTTCATACACATTCATTTCAAATCACACACGCCACATGCTGTCAATTCAAAACATCCATGTTCAAATTAACTATCACTAATACCTGCAGCATTCAGATAAAAAACTCAACAGAACAGGAAAGTGAGAAGAGCAGCCCCTACAGAACCTGCAGAACAAATAAACCATATCAGAAATTCTACTAACAGTTTCAAACAGTTCAGAACCTATCTTAATAGCTACTAATCCAATTCAAACCAACATCAAAATCATAATGTTGAAATCCATACACAGTTCAGCATCGAAAACAAAGGAAAAAACCTGTAGTTAACCACTTACAAACAGCAAACCATTTATTCTCATCCAATAAACATACAGTTCAAAAGAAAACTATTTCTAACTGTTATCCCAAACATCCAGCCCTGTACATTTCAAACTTGATTCAACAAAACCAAAAAAAAAGCATTCTAACATCCGACTAGTCATAATAAACTCATACATCAACCATCACAGTCCTAATCCTACCATCAATACTCAAAAACAGTATGTAACCATTAGCACCATACTTTAAAACCAATACTACCTCAAAACAGTCTTAGCTCAGCCCTTCATGTCAACTTCTGGCTGTACCGAAACCTTCGTATACCTCTCCGCGACCTAATCCCTGTCTTGTACATTGCAGCCCATCAACCTGTCACCATCTGCAAATGATACCGGCCTTGCAATCCGAAATCTACCAAGCTGCCTTCATGATCTCCACTTTGCCCCCATTACGCTTCTTTGCTACCAATATTAGACCTGCAAATAACACATATGCAATATCACAACCGGTCCCAAATACTACCAAGAATCACTAACAGTAGCAGAGAAAGCCACAAAATTTCAACACCAAGTCAGTTTCGAAACCATATAATATATTCAACTCCGACCAGCCTAAGCCTTTCACACTGCATCATGAAAACTAACCTATCATTGACTAACATCCAAACAAATCACAACAGTCAACCAAACCTATCAGTACCTAACTAATTCCTAACAGTTACTTAACAAACTCCAACAGAAAAAACAGAAGTAACAAACTTTAAATCTAACCCAATCAGCCTCTAACCGAAACAAAATCTCACCATTGAAGTTCATAACAGAAAATCATCATCTAACGGCCCTCAATCCTCACTCTCTAACTGAATCTCGGAACCTCAATCTATATAAACAGATAATCACCACACTTCTCATTCACCACCATTCCTCCTCCACTCCATTCTCCATCTACACCTCTCAATCACTCTCACTCTCTGCAAACTCATGCTCAGTTCTCACCTTCACCATTCATTCGTCTACTGCAAATACACGCCATGAGCTTCATTCACCTTCACCACTCTCGCTCAATTCTCAGCAACCTTTCAATCATCTTCACCCTACACTCAGAGCTCTTACCTTCAATCTCCATTAAAGCTTCTCGTTGAAGCTTTAATGGAGCGAGCTTAACCACGTTCTCCTACTCAATCTCTCAGCCTCACTCTCGTACAACAATAAACACACACAAAGAAATCTCCAGAACAGAAGAAGAAGAATAGCAGAGGAAAAGAGCGCAAGGCGAATAAAAGGGGAGAATAGCGTCATTACCTGAGTTTCGCGGTGGTCGGGAATCTCCGCCGCCGCGCCGGAAGCTCAAATCGCTTCAAACAGGTTCTTTAAATGCACTTATAGCTCTTAAACCTTGTGCTTCCATTCTCTTGTAGATCCTAACGCTCTGATTTCGCGAATCCATGCTCGAATGTTCGAAGTTCAACTTTTAGGGCTTCCGATTCCCTTCTTTGATTCGGTTGAGTGAAGGAGATTCAATAGAACCTAGACTCGTACTCGCGTTTAGGATCAGAAATAGAATGAGATTCGTGTTTAGGCTTTGATGATTGAAAGAACGAAAGCGGTGGTCCACGGCGGCGTTGCCCGCCGGGAATCGCACACGAGAGAGATTGTTGGAGGAGAGTTGAATCTGAAAGGAGATCTCAAAGGTCACATACGTATAGCCCAAAACGCACCGTTTCTTTCCATTTTTCTTCTTTGATTTTTTTAATTTTCTTATCTTCTTTTAAAAAACAATATTAGAATTGTTAAAAAATTGAATAATAATAATAAAACCTCAATCTGAATCAGTCGGAATAAAAAACCCCTTGGGCCAATTTGCTAGCGTAACACCCCCTTTAGGCCCATCCCCCTCTTCTGCCATAAAAAACTACAAGAAATAGTAATATCCTGGGCCTGCCTCAATGGGCCTAGCGCCCTTGTTGCTATTCACCACCACAGATTCAATTCACACCCCTGTTTTCATTTTTTTACTAGAATTTAGATTTTACTTAGTTTTTTACTAATTTCCTTTAGACAATAAAAATACTAATTTTCTACCATATTTTTTTAGACTTCAACACAATTTTGACATAGGTAATAATCAATAAAAAATGGTAGTTTAGGCTAATTCCTTTTGCTTAATTAGAAGTCTTTATCTTCATTAAAAACTCACAAAACGATAGTAGTATTTTTGTTTAGGTTAATTTTTGTACTTGATTTTGATTTTGATTTGTTTCTTATATGCTTTTGTGCTAAATTTTGTATGATTCTTGTGTTATTTTATTACTTAGCTTTTGGCCATATTTTTGGCCTATTTTGTTAACACCATTTTAATACTCCTTTTAGAATCGTTACCATGACTTTAGATTTAGACTCCCTTTGTATAAATAATAACAACTAGGCTTAGAAAATAGGTTAGTCTCCCCTCTTTCATTCTTTTTTCTTTTCAACACCTAAAACATATAAAAATGCTTGAATAAAAATCCCCATAAAAAATACAAAGAAAATACTTAAAACACTAATAATCAAAGTGAAAATTCTTAAAAAGGGAATGGAAGCTTGAACGTCCCTTGCTTAAGGGAATGTTTGAGTGCTTGGATCTCCCTTGCTTAAGGGTCCCATTCAGGCGTAAGTTCCCAAATTCTAAAAAACACAAACCATAGAGCAACTCGAGTTTCCCTTGCTTTAGGGATTTCCTCGAAACGCTCAAACTCTCTCTCTCTTCTCTCTCCTTTCTTAAGGGCATTATTATCTCCGCTCTATTGCATCCTAGGTCGATCCCTTATGCAAGAGCGCGAGCGTTAACTCCGCCCAACTAAAAAACACAAAAACAAACAAAAACTATGGAGCCGAACTACGGCGCTCTGATTCTTGAAAAGGATACGTAGGCATCAAGTCGCGGGGCTTGAACGAGCACATTTGTAAATATTTCCTTCTTTTCCCCGTATTTCTTTTGCATTCATTTGCATGTAGACATAGACATAGTACACACCCTTTAGATAGAAACAAACATAGGTGGATACCATCGAGTACGATGGGCGCGAGGGGTGCTAATACCTTCCCTTCGCGTAACCGACTCCCGTACCTTGATTCTCTGGTCGCAAGACCCTGTTCCTTCCTTTGTTAGGTTTTCTGATATTCCTTTCCCTTATGGGATAAATATATTGGTGGCGACTATGTTCATTTTTCGCGAGCGTGCGACAGCTGGCGACTCTGCTGGGGATGTTGGTAGACCTGTGCTGGTCCATTCTTAGCGAGTCGATCCTAGCCTTTGTTTGTTTTATTTTACTGGGTGTTTATTTGTCTTTTATATCTATATGTTGCATATATGTTTGCATGTCTATTTCCTGCTTGCATATCATGTTTGTTTCTGCTTGCACATCATGCATCTGGACTATATTATGGGTCCCCGTGGGGACCACATATTTTTCTGCTTTGTTTTGCAGGTGGGGGGTTTTTGTGAGGTAAAAGGCCCACTACCCAGGCCAGTGACACATAGGATTAGCGTGGATGCTCATGTTGACTCCCGTGGCTCTTGCTACGATCGAGCTCGACATGGGGTACCACAACTGGGCGAGGTTCTTTCATGGAACACTGTGTCTGGCACGCTTGTTGCCTCAAACACTTTGTACCCCATGGGAACTGTAGACCCTAGTGACCATTAGGGACCACTTGTCCGTGTCTAGACTTCATACCCGTGAGACTGGGGTGGGACAGGAAACCTTGACTCCTACATACCATTGCTTCTTCAGAGTTGAGGTCGGACCTTTATTTGGTCTGTTCTCATAGTGCTTGATATTCTGGTATTGAAAAAGGCGTCGAACCTTTGATCCTGTGACATTTGGCCTGTATAGAGGTTTCACATCAGTTATTCAGAGGATTGTACAGATGCTGCTAAGATTATATGGACCTTGATCCCATGCTTTTGCATTGCATAACATCATTGCTTTATCCACTTCATTTATGGGGGATCCTAAAGTCTATTTCCAAAAAAAAAGAGAAAAAAGAAAAAGGAAATAGAAAAGCAGAAAAAAGAAAAGAAAATATACTCCATATAAAACAAAGCTTGGATTCCAAAAGAAAAAAGAAAAAGGAAAGTGTGAAAAGACTTTAGGATTCTCCATAAATGAAACATGCATCCATACTATCATGCATTTCATGGTTCTCTCAAAAGCATATGGGGCCCTTTCTACTCAGATTCTGACTTCAGCAACAAAATTGACTTCTCACCGCTATGTGCTTGAAAGTTAACAATGGAACCACTTCGTGGGGTTGACAAGAAGAATTGAGACAAGTTCCTCAGAGGCCGAATGTCAATGTTAATCTCATCCATGAGAAGGTCTTATGAATCAGAATGTTTGAAGTAGTGTTGAGATTCCTATTCTTGGTGAGGAGAATTCACATCATTGAAGTCTTCAAGTTTCCAAGTATTGAATTTGACAAAAGGTTTCACCTCTTGGAGAAAAGATTGAAATCCATAAAAAAGTCGTGACTCCACTGATTCAGATGTTGTTGGTTTGTGCCTAATTCCTGATATCAAGAAATGCAAGGATCATCCACTCTCACTCCTAATGCTGGACATGCAAGCCGAAGTGATAATCATCTCTTGCACATATGTGGAAATTGCTTGGGGCTCCCGCACGAGGGATAAGCAAGACACACTCTTATCTTGAGCATTGCGCCATATTCGCATTGCTCGAATCCCTAAAAGCGTTACAAATTCCTGGATGACTTTGTCAAAATCTTCTTCCAAGTGGTAATCAAGAGTGTTCTACACAACGCTTCTCTTTCTCAAGGTTTTGCTTCATACCCCAGTTGCCTCTTCTCGGAATTTCCCTCTCCTTGGCCTTCGTTTGTTAACAGAAACAAGAGGAATATGAGAAATAAATTGACGTGATTCTATTGCCTTGTTCTCATTCGCTTCCCTATTTGTTGGAACTTCAATTGGTTAAGATTCTAGTATTGGGTCTTCTTCACCACAAGTAGCTCTCTTGAGTTTGATGATCATACAAGATTCTTTCCATTTATGATGGCGATTACTACTCTAGCAATTATGCTTGGGGCTCCCGCACGAGGGATAAGCAAGACGTACTCTTATCTTGAGCATTGCATCACTCGCATTGCTCGAATCCCTAAAGCAAGGCAAAAGTTTACGACTCATGGGTGACTTCGTTGGAGTTCTCTTTTGGAGTAATCTGAAGTGTTTGGAAAGAACTGCAAAAAGTATTCAAGAGCAATAAGTTCAAATGGAGCCAAGTCTCCTCAACAATGGCATTCATTTAGTTTCTTTAATGCATTCTCATTTGTAACATTTCATTGTTTGTTTAAGCATCAATAGCATGTAAAAACTTGTTAATTTCTGAATGAAAATCATAATACATTGTTTATGTTTGTCTTGAAGTAACCCATTCGTTAGCACTCATAAAATGTTTTTGGCATTACGATACCAACTTTACTAATTGTTTGCTTAGGCAAAAAGCTGAGGGAGAATGATGAAAGATAAAAACGCAAAAATCTCTAATCATGTGTTTTTGAATAAAAAACCCTACTGAGGATGTACAGGCATTATTTCAAATCCCCAAACACCGGAGATAGAAGGGAGATAGACCATCGTCAACCCCTTTGAGCCTTGAAGTAGGAGTTTCTTTTTTAATCATAAAGACCCTTATTTTAACCTTGGGGCAGGGTAGTGTTCATTTAACTTGATCGAGCTTTCAAAACTCACCAAAAGGGTGTGCACCTAAGGATACAACAATGGTTATCCTTCAAAAGGTTGAGGAATGTCAAAACCGCAATGATTATCCTCATTCCATCAAGAGACCAAGAGATGACGATACCACAATGGTAATCCTTCATCAAATCAAAGGAGTGAGGCAGTCGCAATCACCTCCAACGAATCAAAGACTATGCGAAGTCACACGACTTGTTCAAAAAAAAAGAGCAAAAGAAATGGCGAAAAAAATAGTAAAAAAAAAAAAGAATTGTGCAAAAAAAAAAGAGAAAATGATCTGAAAAATGCCGAGCAAAAAAGTCGTGTGATTAATCAATCAGAAGAATAAGAAAGTGAGTGACTGTCGTGTCCAAAAAACTTCATTGATTCCTCAACTATTCCAAATTCCTTGTGAGGGATGAACACTCGTGACGAGTTAACTGAACTTAGGACTGGAGAACATCACGAAGGGGGTGGGTACAAATAATTTTGAGCCTAAAAATCCTTTGTTTTCTAAAAACCGTGAACCCGGCCAAATTACAACCCTTAAAAGTCCTAATTGAAGTAGGGTTTATTTTGAAAGCGCACTTCGATGAGATAGCATTTAACTGACTCCCAATGAAGCGTGACACATATCCATGTTGGTATCGTATGCTTGCTTTATCTTCCATATGCAAAAATCGAGGTTGTGTCAACTAGTGATTCGGTCACAAGAGGTCGCAACCTCATTTCAATAAAAAGTTTCTTTAAACTTCAAGACTAACATAGGCTTTGCATTAGAATCATCATTCTTAGAATTAACATTCTTTTGCATACAAAACATGTGCTTAACGTCAAGGAAGTTACCATGATGAGAATCAGTGAGTAACTTGATCATGTCAAAGTACAAGAGACTTGAGAACTCCGAGAAAGAAAAGCTAATCATCTCAAATGTTGACCATCAAGGAGCAGATTCTCTAAAAACTCCGTTGGGCATGAATAGTAATGCTTTCTTTGATTACCATGAGGGGAAGAGTTTGAAGACTCCGTTGAGCGTGGTAAAGTTGTTTCCATGTTTGTTTGACTTCAAAACAAAGAAAGCTTGAGGATTCTAGTAAGATGTACCTAATCAGGGGCAATTGAATCGAGGTTTGACCTCTCAAATTTGGCATATCTGGGGCAATCAAGTCGAGGAATCTCTCTCAAATCCAACCAATCTGGGGCAGTTACGTCGAGATTTGAAAAATCTCTCCAAAGATCCATTGGGGCAAATTCCTCCATAAGTCATGAAGCTTGGGGCACAATTCTGAGTTTTTTGTCGCTTCACGACCATAGGAGTTTATTTCTCCTAGAAATTTGGTCTCTCCCCAAGCATAGAAGTTTATTTCTCCTGAGAGTTGTTCCATTTCTCCAACCTGGTGCCCTTATTCGGATACTCCCCAACATGGTGAGTCGAGGGAATCTCCTCAAGTTGAAAATCTTCCAAGCAGTGGCACGTGGTGAGAAGTCAGAAATTATTCTTCAAGTCAAAGAGTGTGCCCTTACAAGTCAAAGTCCAATATCTTTTGGCACCTCCACATGGTCCTTAACACTAAGGGGATTCTCCCTGGTGTTTACCTCACTAATGCCTTTATTTGGCACTCTGCATATAGTGTTCAGTGCATATAACATTGCATCCTCAAAAGCGTAGCATATCCGTCAAAGCGGATCATTACGCCATAGAAAAATTCAAACATGCATACAAAGCATAAGCCAGATAATACAAATCAGCACTCAATCAAGACGATGATACTTCCCCACAAAAAATGTTATCCTTACAAACTCCGATTGATATCTGTTACTACATCACAATTCTCCTCAAACCATGGTGCCAATACCTGGTATTCTCAATCCCCAAAAGAAATCTTATCTTCTCTCTCCTGTCCTTTTTCGTCAGAATCGTGTCTCCGAGGTTATTTCCCGTGTGCTGCGTGAAGATTAGAGTGTGAGTGAGGGTGGGCATTCAACCCACCTTATTTTTCAATCATTTGAATAACCATACTTGGTGTGTGGCAATTCGAACGATTGCCGCTCTTGATGAGTTACACCCCGCCTTTGGCCTGAGGGATTAATGTAATTCTTATGCTTCGTGAGCATCGATATTCCCGTAATCCCCAGTGGTTACTATCGCCTTCTTGTCGAGTCTAGTCGTCTCTAGTCTTGTGATAGTTATTTCCCGTATGTTGCGTGCAAATTAGAGTGCGAATGAGGGTGGGCATTCAACCCATCTCATTTTTCAATCGTTTGAATAACCATACTTGGTGTGTGGTAATTCGAACGATTGCCACTCTTGAAGAGTTACACCTCGCCTTTGGCCTGAGGGATTAATGTAATTCTTATGCTTCGCAAGCATCAACATCTTCGTGATTATGTCTTTTGGGTCGAGTCTAGTCGTCACTAGTCTCCGTGGTCCTTTCCCCTCGAACAGGAAAACTTTTAGATCCAACCCCCGTGTTGTGTATCCTTTGCCTTCCGTTCTGGCAAACCATTTCAAAACTAATCCCCAATCCCCAACCTTAGTGTTGATAATAATTCTTTCTTCCCTTGACCTCAGTGTCGATACCTTTCTTTTCCAACCTCAATGTTGATGTCTATCCTTTCCTTGTCCAACCTCAGTGTTGATGCCTATCATTCCTTCGCCGACCTCTGCGTCGATGCCAATCGTCATTCACAACCTCAGTGTTGATGTTTATCTTTTCTCGTCCCAACCTCAGTGTTGATGTCCTCGACCTCAGTGTCGACGCCTTTCCTTTCACAACCTCAGTGTTGACGTCCCCCAACCTCAGCGTTGATGTCCTCCAACCCCAGTGTTGATGTGTATCCTTTCTTTCAATTGTTATGGATCGTAGGTCCGTTGACCTTATCCTCATATTTTTCATTTCTTGTGGATCGTAGGTCCGTTGACCTTATCCTCATCTTTTTCATTTTTTGTGGATCGTAGGTCCGTTGACCTTATCCCCATATTTTTCATTCTTGTGGATCGTAGGTCCGTTGACCTTATCCTCATCTTTTTCATTTCTTGTGGATCGTAGGTCCGTTGACCTTATCCTCATCTTTTTCATTTCTTGTGGATCGTAGGTCCGTTGACCTTATCCTCATCTTTTTCATTTTTTGTGGATCGTAGGTCCGTTGACCTTATCCCCATATTTTTCATTCTTGTGGATCGTAGGTCCGTTGACCTTATCCTCATCTTTTTCATTTCTTGTGGATCGTAGGTCCGTTGACCTTATCCTCATCTTTTTCATTTCTTGTGGATCGTAGGTCCGTTGACCTTATCCTCATCTTTTTCATTTCTTGTGGATCGTAGGTCCGTTGACCTTATCCTCATCTTTTTCATTTCTTGTGGATCGTAGGTCCGTTGACCTTATCCACATCTTTTTCATTCTTGTGGATCGTAGGTCCGTTGACCTTATCCCCATTTTTTTCATTCTTGTGGATCGTAGGTCCGTTGACCTTATCCTCATCTTTTTCATTTCTTGTGGAACGTAGGTCCGTTGACCTTATCCTCATCTTTTTCATTTATTGTGGATCGTAGGTCCGTTGACCTTATCCCCATCTTTTTCATTCTTGTGGATCGTAGGTCCGTTGACCTTATCCTCATCTTTTTTATTTCTTGTGGATCGTAGGTCCGTGGACCTTATTTTCATCTTTTTCAATTCTTGTGGGTCGTAGTTCCGTTGACCTTACCCTAGTTTCGAGTCACGGATCGTAGGTCCTACCTTTCCATCAAACCCGTATTTTCCAACCACAGTTTCATACAACAATCATTTCCATTGAGAACCTTGTATTGGCACCTTGGCTACGTTACAAGCTACCCCATTTCAACCCCTTACCATAAACTCTCCACCAGAAAAAAGAAAAAAAATTCTCTTTCCCCAGCAAATATCAAAACAAAAATAAGGATAACACTTACACCATCTTCTCTTCAGGACAAATTTCTGGTCTTGGTATTTAATCTTCTTCCACCTCGAATGTTCGAAAGGCTAACGCCAATCTCACCTTCAGGTATAAGACGATTAAATAGGGGCAGCTGTCATACCCCAAATTTGTCCTACCCTTTAATTTCTAACTGGCTTTAGACTTTGCATTCATGTACATACCTTCCATTAGGTCATCTAACTCATCATGCATCATTAATCAATTATTTGGAACATGGGATCAGAGGTCTTCTAGTAAATTAGGGTTTCATTGGTTTGAGACTCCTACTTTAGATAAACTTGTTTCAACGGGTTCTTCTGTGATTGGAATTAGGGTTCTGGTTCATGGATATTGTGAATTTCCCCCCATCATCAAGCTTCAAAGTTATTCTTCATCCATATTCAGTAAATTCAATGATTAAGGGTTTTATTTCCCTATTTTTTGTGGTGATTCAAAGGATACTGCTCATTAGTGGAACTATAAGTCATTGACATTGGGGTTCATGCAAGAATTTGGACATATATAGTGTAATTGGGATTTTGTGCAAGAATTAGGTGAAATACGGTGGAACCTGTGAATCATTTCAAGGTTAGAGAGTATGTGGCAAGATTTAGACTCTTGGGTCAAAGTCAAACAAGGAAGGTTCTCTACCGTGATCACTTGATATACAAGAAGCAAGATAGTTAAAATGGAGTCTCTAGGACCATAGAATCTTTGAATTAAAGAAAAAAACAAAACAAGAAGGCAAGCTTCATCCAACTTCATTCAAAGTTCAATTATAAGTCAAACTCAAATTCATTACACTACACTTCATATCAAAAATCCAAATCCATTACAAAATTTACTTCCAAACATGGAGATATGTTACAAAAAATAAAATTACAAAAATTGGCAGTTGACTTTTTGGGTCAACAGTTGACTTTGGTCAACTGTTGACCATTGACCTCAGATACTTGACTTTGACTCCATGTATTCTAGTCCCTCCTAAAACTATCTCTCTTCATCTTGAATGGTGACCTTCATTTTCATTCACGTCCAAGAAAGTCTCAAGTTCTCCAAACCATGCTTAATCCTTTGCATAACTTGCGTCTTCCATGATAGTCTTACAATCCATGCGCCAAGAGATGTCACCCTGAAACATATGGCCTCATCAGTATACAACAATGCCCCTGCAACAATTTCATACACATTCATTTCAAATCACACACGCCACATGCTGTCAATTCAAAACATCCATGTTCAAATTAACTATCACTAATACCTGCAGCATTCAGATAAAAAACTCAATAGAACAGGAAAGTGAGAAGAGCAGCCCCTACAGAACCTGCAGAACAAATAAACCATATCAGAAATTCTACTAACAGTTTCAAACAGTTCAGAACCTATCCTAACAACTACTAATCCAATTCAAACCAACATCAAAATCATAATGTAGAAATCCATACACAGTTCAGCATCGAAAACAAAGGAAAAAACCTGTAGTTAACCACTTACAAACAGCAAACCATTTATTCTCATCCAATAAACATACAGTTCAAAAGAAAACTATTTCTAACTGTTATCCCAAACATCCAGCCCTGTACATTTCAAACTTGATTCAACAAAACCAAAAAAAAAACATTCTAACATCCGACTAGTCATAATAAACTCATACATCAACCATCACAGTCCTAATCCTACCATCAATACTCAAAAACAGTATGTAACCATTAGCACCATACTTTAAAACCAATACTACCTCAAAACAGTCTTAGCTCAGCCCTTCATGTCAACTTCTGGCTGTACCGAAACCTTCGTATACCTCTCCGCGACCTAGTCCCTGTCTTGTGCATTGCAGCCCATCAACCTGTCACCATCTGCAAATGATACCGGCCTTGCAATCCGAAATCTACCAAGCTGCCTTCATGATCTCCACTTTGCCCCCATTACACTTCTTTGCTACCAATATTAGACCTGCAAATAACACATATGCAATATCACAACCGGTCCCAAATACTACCAAGAATCACTAACAGTAGCAGAGAAAGCCACAAAATTTCAACACCAAGTCAGTTTCAAAACCATATAATATATTCAACTCAGACCAGCCTAAGCCTTTCACACTGCATCATGAAAACTAACCTGTCATTGACTAACATCCAAACAAATCACAACAGTCAACCAAACCTATCAGTAACTAACTAATTCCTAACAGTTACTTAACAAACTCCAACAGAAAAAATAGAAGTAACAAACTTTATAACTAACCCAATCAGCCTCTAACCGAAACAAAATCTCACCATTGAAGTTCATAACAGAAAATCATCATCTAACGGCCCTCAATCCTCACTCTCTAACTGAATCTCGGAACCTCAATCTATATAAACAGATAATCACCACACTTCTCATTCACCACCATTCCTCCTCCACTCCATTCTCCATCTACACCTCTCAATCACTCTCACTCTCTGCAAACTCATGCTCAGTTCTCACCTTCACCATTCATTCGTCTACTGCAAATACACGCCATGAGCTTCATTCACCTTCACCACTCTCGCTCAATTCTCAGCAACCTTTCAATCATCTTCACCCTACACTCAGAGCTCTTACCTTCAATCTCCATTAAAGCTTCTCGTTGAAGATTTAATGGAGCGAGCTTAACCACGTTCTCCTACTCAATCTCTCAGCCTCACTCTCGTACAACAATAAACACACACAAAGAAATCTCCAGAACAGAAGAAGAAGAATAGCAGAGGAAAAGAGCGCAAGGCGAATAAAAGGGGAGAATAGCGTCATTACCTGAGTTTCGCGGTGGTCGGGAATCTCCGCCGCCGCGCCGGAAGCTCAAATCGCTTCAAACAGGTTCTTTAAATGCACTTATAGCTCTTAAACCTTGTGCTTCCATTCTCTTGTAGATCCTAACGCTCTGATTTCGCGAATCCATGCTCGAATGTTCGAAGTTCAACTTTTAGGGCTTCCGATTCCCTTCTTTGATTCGGTTGAGTGAAGGAGATTCAATAGAACCTAGACTCGTACTCGCGTTTAGGATCAGAAATAGAATGAGATTCGTGTTTAGGCTTTGATGATTGAAAGAATGAAAGCGGTGGTCCACGGCGGCGTTGCCCGCCGGGAATCGCACACGAGAGAGATTGTTGGAGGAGAGTTGAATCTGAAAGGAGATCTCAAAGGTCACATACGTATAGCCCAAAACGCACCGTTTCTTTCCATTTTTCTTCTTTGATTTTTTTAATTTTCTTATCTTCTTTTAAAAAACAATATTAGAATTGTTAAAAAATTGAATAATAATAATAAAACCTCAATCTGAATCAGTCGGAATAAAAAACCCCTTGGGCCAATTTGCTAGCGTAACACCCCCTTTAGGCCCATCCCCCTCTTCTGCCATAAAAAACTACAAGAAATAGTAATATCCTGGGCCTGCCTCAATGGGCCTAGCGCCCTTGTTGCTATTCACCACCACAGATTCAATTCACACCCCTGTTTTCATTTTTTTACTAGAATTTAGATTTTACTTAGTTTTTTACTAATTTCCTTTAGACAATAAAAATACTAATTTTCTACCATATTTTTTTAGACTTCAACACAATTTTGACATAGGTAATAATCAATAAAAAATGGTAGTTTAGGCTAATTCCTTTTGCTTAATTAGAAGTCTTTATCTTCATTAAAAACTCACAAAACGATAGTAGTATTTTTGTTTAGGTTAATTTTTGTACTTGATTTTGATTTTGATTTGTTTCTTATATGCTTTTGTGCTAAATTTTGTATGATTCTTGTGTTATTTTATTACTTAGCTTTTGGCCATATTTTTGGCCTATTTTGTTAACACCATTTTAATACTCCTTTTAGAATCGTTACCATGACTTTAGATTTAGACTCCCTTTGTATAAATAATAACAACTAGGCTTAGAAAATAGGTTAGTCTCCCCTCTTTCATTCTTTTTTCTTTTCAACACCTAAAACATATAAAAATGCTTGAATAAAAATCCCCATAAAAAATACAAAGAAAATACTTAAAACACTAATAATCAAAGTGAAAATTCTTAAAAAGGGAATGGAAGCTTGAACGTCCCTTGCTTAAGGGAATGTTTGAGTGCTTGGATCTCCCTTGCTTAAGGGTCCCATTCAGGCGTAAGTTCCCAAATTCTAAAAAACACAAACCATAGAGCAACTCGAGTTTCCCTTGCTTTAGGGATTTCCTCGAAACGCTCAAACTCTCTCTCTCTTCTCTCTCCTTTCTTAAGGGCATTATTATCTCCGCTCTATTGCATCCTAGGTCGATCCCTTATGCAAGAGCGCGAGCGTTAACTCCGCCCAACTAAAAAACACAAAAACAAACAAAAACTATGGAGCCGAACTACGGCGCTCTGATTCCTGAAAAGGATACGTAGGCATCAAGTCGCGGGGCTTGAACGAGCACATTTGTAAATATTTCCTTCTTTTCCCCGTATTTCTTTTGCATTCATTTGCATGTAGACATAGACATAGTACACACCCTTTAGATAGAAACAAACATAGGTGGATACCATCGAGTACGATGGGCGCGAGGGGTGCTAATACCTTCCCCTCGCGTAACCGACTCCCGTACCTTGATTCTCTGGTCGCAAGACCCTGTTCCTTCCTTTGTTAGGTTTTCTGATATTCCTTTCCCTTATGGCATAAATATATTGGTGGCGACTCTGTTCATTTTTCGCGAGCGTGCGACAGCTGGCGACTCTGCTGGGGATGTTGGTAGACCTGTGCTGGTCCATTCTTAGCGAGTCGATCCTAGCCTTTGTTTGTTTTATTTTACTGGGTGTTTATTTGTCTTTTATGTCTATATGTTGCATATATGTTTGCATGTCTATTTCCTGCTTGCATATCATGTTTGTTTCTGCTTGCACATCATGCATCTGGACTATATTATGGGTCCCCGTGGGGACCACATATTTTTCTGCTTTGTTTTGCAGGTGGGGGGTTTTTGTGAGGTAAAAGGCCCACTACCCAGGCCAGTGACACATAGGATTAGCGTGGATGCTCATGTTGACTCCCGTGGCTCTTGCTACGATCGAGCTCGACATGGGGTACCACAACTGGGCGAGTTTCTTTCATGGAACACTGTGTCTGGCACGCTTGTTGCCTCAAACACTTTGTACCCCATGGGAACTGTAGACCCTAGTGACCATTAGGGACCACTTGTCCGTGTCTAGACTTCATACCCGTGAGACTGGGGTGGGACAGGAAACCTTGACTCCTACATACCATTGCTTCTTCAGAGTTGAGGTTGGACCTTTATTTGGTCTGTTCTCATAGTGCTTGATATTCTGGTATTGAAAAAGGCGTCGAACCTTTGATCCTGTGACATTTGGCCTGTATAGAGGTTTCACATCAGTTATTCAGAGGATTGTACAGATGCTGCTAAGATTATATGGACCTTGATCCCATGCTTTTGCATTGCATAACATCATTGCTTTATCCACTTCATTTATGGGGGATCCTAAAGTCTATTTCCAAAAAAAAAGAGAAAAAAGAAAAAGGAAATAGAAAAGCAGAAAAAAGAAAAGAAAATATACTCCATATAAAACAAAGCTTGGATTCCAAAAGAAAAAAGAAAAAGGAAAGTGTGAAAAGACTTTAGGATTCTCCATAAATGAAACATGCATCCATACTATCATGCATTTCATGTTTCTCTCAAAAGCATATGGGGCCCTTTCTACTCAGATTCTGACTTCAGCAACAAAATTGACTTCTCACCGCTATGTGCTTGAAAGTTAACAATGGAACCACTTCGTGGGGTTGACAAGAAGAATTGAGACAAGTTCCTCAGAGGCCGAATGTCAATGTTAATCTCATCCATGAGAAGGTCTTATGAATCAGAATGTTTGAAGTAGTGTTGAGATTCCTATTCTTGGTGAGGAGAATTCACATCATTGAAGTCTTCAAGTTTCCGAGTATTGAATTTGACAAAAGGTTTCACCTCTTGGAGAAAAGATTGAAATCCATAAAAAAGTCGTGACTCCACTGATTCAGATGTTGTTGGTTTGTGCCTAATTCCTGATATCAAGAAATGCAAGGATCATCCACTCTCACTCCTAATGCTGGACATGCAAGCCGAAGTGATAATCATCTCTTGCACATATGTGGAAATTGCTTGGGGCTCCCGCACGAGGGATAAGCAAGACACACTCTTATCTTGAGCATTGCGCCATATTCGCATTGCTCGAATCCCTAAAAGCGTTACAAATTCCTGGATGACTTTGTCAAAATCTTCTTCCAAGTGGTAATCAAGAGTGTTCTACACAACGCTTCTCTTTCTCAAGGTTTTGCTTCATACCCCAGTTGCCTCTTCTCGGAATTTCCCTCTCCTTGGCCTTCGTTTGTTAACAGAAACAAGAGGAATATGAGAAATAAATTGACGTGATTCTATTGCCTTGTTCTCATTCGCTTCCCTGTTTGTTGGAACTTCAATTGGTTAAGATTCTAGTATTGGGTCTTCTTCACCACAAGTAGCTCTCTTGAGTTTGATGATCATACAAGATTCTTTCCATTTATGATGGCGATTACTACTCTAGCAATTATGCTTGGGGCTCCCGCACGAGGGATAAGCAAGACGTACTCTTATCTTGAGCATTGCATCACTCGCATTGCTCGAATCCCTAAAGCAAGGCAAAAGTTTACGACTCATGGGTGACTTCGTTGGAGTTCTCTTTTGGAGTAATCTGAAGTGTTTGGAAAGAACTGCAAAAAGTATTCAAGAGTAATAAGTTCAAACGGAGCCAAGTCTCCTCAACAATGGCATTCATTTAGTTTCTTTAATGCATTCTCATTTGTAACATTTCATTGTTTGTTTAAGCATCAATAGCATGTAAAAACTTGTTAATTTCTGAATGAAAATCATAATACATTGTTTATGTTTGTCTTGAAGTAACCCATTCGTTAGCACTCATAAAATGTTTTTGGCATTACGATACCAACTTTACTAATTGTTTGCTTAGGAAAAAAGCTGAGGGAGAATGATGAAAGATAAAAACGCAAAAATCTCTAATCATGTGTTTTTGAATAAAAAACCCTACTGAGGATGTACAGGCATTATTTCAAATCCCCAAACACCGGAGATAGAAGGGAGATAGACCATCGTCAACCCCTTTGAGCCTTGAAGTAGGAGTTTCTTTTTTAATCATAAAGACCCTTATTTTAACCTTGGGACAGGGTAGTGTTCATTTAACTTGATCGAGCTTTCAAAACTCACCAAAAGGGTGTGCACCTAAGGATACAACAATGGTTATCCTTCAAAAGGTTGAGGAATGTCAAAACCGCAATGATTATCCTCATTCCATCAAGAGACCAAGAGATGACGATACCACAATGGTAATCCTTCATCAAATCAAAGGAGTGAGGCAGTCGCAATCACCTCCAACGAATCAAAGACTATGCGAAGTCACACGACTTGTTCAAAAAAAAAGAGCAAAAGAAATGGCGAAAAAAATAGTAAAAAAAAAAAAGAATTGTGCAAAAAAAAAAGAGAAAATGATCTGAAAAATGCCGAGCAAAAAAGTCGTGTGATTAATCAATCAGAAGAATAAGAAAGTGAGTGACTGTCGTGTCCAAAAAACTTCATTGATTCCTCAACTATTCCAAATTCCTTGTGAGGGATGAACACTCGTGACGAGTTAACTGAACTTAGGACTGGAGAACATCACGAAGGGGGTGGGTACAAATAATTTTGAGCCTAAAAATCCTTTGTTTTCTAAAAACCGTGAACCCGGCCAAATTACAACCCTTAAAAGTCCTAATTGAAGTAGGGTTTATTTTGAAAGCGCACTTCGATGAGATAGCATTTAACTGACTCCCAATGAAGCGTGACACATATCCATGTTGGTATCGTATGCTTGCTTTATCTTCCATATGCAAAAATCGAGGTTGTGTCAACTAGTGATTCGGTCACAAGAGGTCGCAACCTCATTTCAATAAAAAGTTTCTTTAAACTTCAAGACTAACATAGGCTTTGCATTAGAATCATCATTCTTAGAATTAACATTCTTTTGCATACAAAACATGTGCTTAACGTCAAGGAAGTTACCATGATGAGAATCAGTGAGTAACTTGATCATGTCAAAGTACAAGAGACTTGAGAACTCCGAGAAAGAAAAGCTAATCATCTCAAATGTTGACCATCAAGGAGCAGATTCTCTAAAAACTCCGTTGGGCATGAATAGTAATGCTTTCTTTGATTACCATGAGGGGAAGAGTTTGAAGACTCCGTTGAGCGTGGTAAAGTTGTTTCCATGTTTGTTTGACTTCAAAACAAAGAAAGCTTGAGGATTCTAGTAAGATGTACCTAATCAGGGGCAATTGAATCGAGGTTTGACCTCTCAAATTTGGCATATCTGGGGCAATCAAGTCGAGGAATCTCTCTCAAATCCAACCAATCTGGGGCAGTTACGTCGAGATTTGAAAAATCTCTCCAAAGATCCATTGGGGCAAATTCCTCCATAAGTCATGAAGCTTGGGGCACAATTCTGAGTTTTTTGTCGCTTCTCGACCATAGGAGTTTATTTCTCCTAGAAATTTGGTCTCTCCCCAAGCATAGAAGTTTATTTCTCCTGAGAGTTGTTCCATTTCTCCAACCTGGTGCCCTTATTCGGATACTCCCCAACCTGGTGAATCGAGGGAATCTCCTCAAGTTGAAAATCTTCCAAGCAGTGGCACATGGTGAGAAGTCAGAAATTATTCTTCAAGTCAAAGAGTGTGCCCTTACAAGTCAAAGTCCAATATCTTTTGGCACCTCCACATGGTCCTTAACACTAAGGGGATTCTCCCTGGTGTTTACCTCACTAATGCCTTTATTTGGCACTCTGCATATAGCGTTCAGTGCATATAACATTGCATCCTCAAAAGCGTAGCATATCCGTCAAAGCGGATCATTACGCCATAGAAAAATTCAAACATGCATACAAAGCATAAGCCAGATAATACAAATCAGCACTCAATCAAGACGATGATACTTCCCCACAAAAAATGTTATCCTTACAAACTCCGATTGATATCTGTTACTACATCACAATTCTCCTCAAACCATGGTGCCAATACCTGGTATTCTCAATCCCCAAAAGAAATCTTATCTTCTCTCTCCTGTCCTTTTTCGTCAGAATCGTGTCTCCGAGGTTATTTCCCGTGTGCTGCGTGAAGATTAGAGTGTGAGTGAGGGTGGGCATTCAACCCACCTCATTTTTCAATCATTTGAATAACCATACTTGGTGTGTGGCAATTCGAACGATTGCCGCTCTTGATGAGTTACACCCCGCCTTTGGCCTGAGGGATTAATGTAATTCTTATGCTTCGTGAGCATCGATATTCCCGTAATCCCCAGTGGTTACTATCGCCTTCTTGTCGAGTCTAGTCGTCTCTAGTCTTGTGATAGTTATTTCCCGTATGTTGCGTGCAAATTAGAGTGCGAATGAGGGTGGGCATTCAACCCATCTCATTTTTCAATCGTTTGAATAACCATACTTGGTGTGTGGTAATTCGAACGATTGCCACTCTTGAAGAGTTACACCTCGCCTTTGGCCTGAGGGATTAATGTAATTCTTATGCTTCACAAGCATCAACATCTTCGTGATTATGTCTTTTGGGTCGAGTCTAGTCGTCACTAGTCTCCGTGGTCCCTTCCCCTCGAACGGGAAAACTTTTAGATCCAACCCCCGTGTTGTGTATCCTTTGCCTTCTGTTCTGGCAAACCATTTCAAAACTAATCCCCAATCCCTAACCTCAGTGTTGATAATAATTCTTTCTTCCCTTGACCTCAGTGTCGATACCTTTCTTTTCCAACCTCAATGTTGATGTCTATCCTTTCCTTGTCCAACCTCAGTGTTGATGCCTATCATTCCTTCGCCGACCTCTGCGTCGATGCCAATCGTCATTCACAACCTCAGTGTTGATGTTTATCTTTTCTCGTCCCAACCTCAGTGTTGATGTCCTCGACCTCAGTGTCGACGCCTTTCCTTTCACAACCTCAGTGTTGACGTCCCCCAACCTCAGCGTTGATGTCCTCCAACCCCAGTGTTGATGTGTATCCTTTCTTTCAATTGTTATGGATCGTAGGTCCGTTGACCTTATCCTCATCTTTTTCATTTCTTGTGGATCGTAGGTCCGTTGACCTTATCCTCATCTTTTTCATTTTTTGTGGATTGTAGGTCCGTTGAACTTATCCCCATATTTTTCATTCTTGTGGATCGTAGGTCCGTTGACCTTATCCTCATCTTTTTCATTTCTTGTGGATCGTAGGTCCGTTGACCTTATCCTCATCTTTTTCATTTCTTGTGGATCGTAGGTCCGTTGACCTTATCCTCATCTTTTTCATTTTTTGTGGATCGTAGGTCCGTTGACCTTATCCCCATATTTTTCATTCTTGTGGATCGTAGGTCCGTTGACCTTATCCTCATCTTTTTCATTTCTTGTGGATCGTAGGTCCGTTGACCTTATCCTCATCTTTTTCATTTCTTGTGGATCGTAGGTCCGTTGACCTTATCCTCATCTTTTTCATTTCTTGTGGATCGTAGGTCCGTTGACCTTATCCACATCTTTTTCATTCTTGTGGATCGTAGGTCCGTTGACCTTATCCCCATTTTTTTCATTCTTGTGGATCGTAGGTCCGTTGACCTTATCCTCATCTTTTTCATTTCTTGTGGATCGTAGGTCCGTTGACCTTATCCTCATCTTTTTCATTTATTGTGGATCGTAGGTCCGTTGACCTTATCCCCATCTTTTTCATTCTTGTGGATCGTAGGTCCGTTGACCTTATCCTCATCTTTTTTATTTCTTGTGGATCGTAGGTCCGTGGACCTTATTTTCATCTTTTTCAATTCTTGTGGGTCGTAGTTCAGTTGACCTTACCCTAGTTTCGAGTCACGGATCGTAGGTCCTACCTTTCCATCAAACCCGTATTTTCCAACCACAGTTTCATACAACAATCATTTCCATTGAGAACCTTGTATTGGCACCTTGGCTACGTTACAAGCTACCGCATTTCAACCCCTTACCATAAACTCTCCACCAGAAAAAAGAAAAAAAATTCTCTTTCCCCAGCAGATATCAAAACAAAAATAAGGATAACACTTACACCATCTTCTCTTCAGGAAAAATTTCTGGTCTTGGTATTTAATCTTCTTCCACCTCGAATGTTCGAAAGGCTAACGCCAATCTCACCTTCAGGTATAAGACGATTAAATAGGGGCAGCTGTCATACCCCAAATTTGTCCTACCCTTTAATTTCTAATTGGCTTTAGACTTTGCATTCATGTACATACCTTCCATTAGGTCATCTAACTCATCATGCATCATTAATCAATAATTTGGAACATGGGATCAGAGGTCTTCTAGTAAATTAGGGTTTCATTGGTTTGAGACTCCTACTTTAGATAAACTTGTTTCAACGGGTTCTTCTGTGATTGGAATTAGGGTTCTGGTTCATGGATATTGTGAATTTCCCCCCATCATCAAGCTTCAAAGTTATTCTTCATCCATATTCAGTAAATTCAATGATTAAGGGTTTTATTTCCCTATTTTTTGTGGTGATTCAAAGGATACTGCTCATTAGTGGAACTATAAGTCATTGACATTGGGGTTCATGCAAGAATTTGGACATATATAGTGTAATTGGGATTTTGTGCAAGAATTAGGTGAAATACGGTGGAACCTGTGAATCATTTCAAGGTTAGAGAGTATGTGGCAAGATTTAGACTCTTGGGTCAAAGTCAAACAAGGAAGGTTCTCTACCGTGATCACTTGATATACAAGAAGCAAGATAGTTAAAATGGAGTCTCTAGGACCATAGAATCTTTGAATTAAAGAAAAAAACAAAACAAGAAGGCAAGCTTCATCCAACTTCATTCAAAGTTCAATTATAAGTCAAACTCAAATTCATTACACTACACTTCATATCAAAAATCCAAATCCATTACAAAATTTATTTCCAAACATGGAGATATGTTACAAAAAATAAAATTACAAAAATTGGCAGTTGACTTTTTGGGTCAACAGTTGACTTTGGTCAACTGTTGACCATTGACCTCAGATACTTGACTTTGACTCCATGTATTCTAGTCCCTCCTAAAACTATCTCTCTTCATCTTGAATGGTGACCTTCATTTTCATTCACGTCCAAGAAAGTCTCAAGTTCTCCAAACCATGCTTAATCCTTTGCATAACTTGCGTCTTCCATGATAGTCTTACAATCCATGCGCCAAGAGATGTCACCCTGAAACATATGGCCTCATCAGTATACAACAATGCCCCTGCAACAATTTCATACACATTCATTTCAAATCACACACGCCACATGCTGTCAATTCAAAACATCCATGTTCAAATTAACTATCACTAATACCTGCAGCATTCAGATAAAAAACTCAACAGAACAGGAAAGTGAGAAGAGCAGCCCCTACAGAACCTGCAGAACAAATAAACCATATCAGAAATTCTACTAACAGTTTCAAACAGTTCAGAACCTATCCTAACAGCTACTAATCCAATTCAAACCAACATCAAAATCATAATGTAGAAATCCATACACAGTTCAGCATCGAAAACAAAGGAAAAAACCTGTAGTTAACCACTTACAAACAGCAAACCAGTTATTCTCATCCAATAAACATACAGTTCAAAAGAAAACTATTTCTAACTGTTATCCCAAACATCCAGCCCTGTACATTTCAAACTTGATTCAACAAAACCAAAAAAAAAACATTCTAACATCCTACTAGTCATAATAAACTCATACATCAACCATCACAGTCCTAATCCTACCATCAATACTCAAAAACAGTATGTAACCATTAGTACCATACTTTAAAACCAATACTACCTCAAAACAGTCTTAGCTCAGCCCTTCATGTCAACTTCTGGCTGTACCGAAACCTTCGTATACCTCTCCGCGACCTAGTCCCTGTCTTGTACATTGCAGCCCATCAACCTGTCACCATCTGCAAATGATACCGGCCTTGCAATCCGAAATCTACCAAGCTGCCTTCATGATCTCCACTTTGCCCCCATTACACTTCTTTGCTACCAATATTAGACCTGCAAATAACACATATGCAATATCACAACCGGTCCCAAATACTACCAAGAATCACTAACAGTAGCAGAGAAAGCCACAAAATTTCAATACCAAGTCAGTTTCAAAACCATATAATATATTCAACTCAGACCAGCCTAAGCCTTTCACACTGCATCATGAAAACTAACCTGTCATTGACTAACATCCAAACAAATCACAACAGTCAACCAAACCTATCAGTAACTAACTAATTCCTAACAGTTACTTAACAAACTCCAACAGAAAAAACAGAAGTAACAAACTTTATAACTAACCCAATCAGCCTCTAACCGAAACAAAATCTCACCATTGAAGTTCATAACAGAAAATCATCATCTAACGGCCCTCAATCCTCACTCTCTAACTGAATCTCGGAACCTCAATCTATATAAACAGATAATCACCACACTTCTCATTCACCACCATTCCTCCTCAACTCCATTCTCCATCTACACCTCTCAATCACTCTCACTCTCTGCAAACTCATGCTCAGTTCTCACCTTCACCATTCATTCGTCTACTGCAAATACACGCCATGAGCTTCATTCACCTTCACCACTCTCGCTCAATTCTCAGCAACCTTTCAATCATCTTCACCCTACACTCAGAGCTCTTACCTTCAATCTCCATTAAAGCTTCTCGTTGAAGCTTTAATGGAGCGAGCTTAACCACGTTCTCCTACTCAATCTCTCAGCCTCACTCTCGTACAACAATAAACACACACAAAGAAATCTCCAGAACAGAAGAAGAAGAATAGCAGAGGAAAAGAGCGCAAGGCGAATAAAAGGGGAGAATAGCGTCATTACCTGAGTTTCGCGGTGGTCGGGAATCTCCGCCGCCGCGCCGGAAGCTCAAATCGCTTCAAACAGGTTCTTTAAATGCACTTATAGCTCTTAAACCTTGTGCTTCCATTCTCTTGTAGATCCTAACACTCTGATTTCGCGAATCCATGCTCGAATGTTCGAAGTTCAACTTTTAGGGCTTCCGATTCCCTTCTTTGATTCGGTTGAGTGAAGGAGATTCAATAGAACCTAGACTCGTACTCGCGTTTAGGATCAGAAATAGAATGAGATTCGTGTTTAGGCTTTGATGATTGAAAGAACGAAAGCGGTGGTCCACGGCGGCGTTGCCCGCCGGGAATCGCACACGAGAGAGAACGTTGGAGGAGAGTTGAATCTGAAAGGAGATCTCAAAGGTCACATACGTATAGCCCAAAACGCACCGTTTCTTTCCATTTTTCTTCTTTGATTTTTTTAATTTTCTTATCTTCTTTTAAAAACAATATTTGAATTGTTAAAAAATTGAATAATAATAATAAAACCTCAATCTGAATCAGTCGGAATAAAAAACCCCTTGGGCCAATTTGCTAGCGTAACACCCCCTTTAGGCCCATCCCCCTCTTCTGCCATAAAAAACTACAAGAAATAGTAATATCCTGGGCCTGCCTCAATGGGCCTAGCGCCCTTGTTGCTATTCACCACCACAGATTCAATTCACACCCCTGTTTCCATTTTTTTACTAGAATTTAGATTTTACTTAGTTTTTTACTAATTTCCTTTAGACAATAAAAATACTAATTTTCTACCATATTCTTTTAGACTTCAACACAATTTTGACATAGGTAATAATCAATAAAAATGGTAGTTTAGGTTAATTCCTTTTGCTTAATTAGAAGTCTTTATCTTCATTAAAAACTCACAAAACGATAGTAGTATTTTTGTTTAGGTTAATTTTTGTACTTGATTTTGATTTTGATTTGTTTCTTATATGCTTTTGTGCTAAATTTTGTATGATTCTTGTGTTATTTTATTACTTAGCTTTTGGCCATATTTTTGGCCTATTTTGTTAACACCATTTTAATACTCCTTTTAGAATCGTTACCATGACTTTAGATTTAGACTCCCTTTGTATAAATAATAACAACTAGGCTTAGAAAATAGGTTAGTCTCCCCTCTTTCATTCTTTTTTCTTTTCAACACCTAAAACATATAAAAATGCTTGAATAAAAATCCCCATAAAAAATACAAAGAAAATACTTAAAACACTAATAATCAAAGTGAAAATTCTTAAAAAGGGAATGGAAGCTTGAACGTCCCTTGCTTAAGGGAATGTTTGAGTGCTTGGATCTCCCTTGCTTAAGGGTCCCATTCAGGCGTAAGTTCCCAAATTCTAAAAAACACAAACCATAGAGCAACTCGAGTTTCCCTTGCTTTAGGGATTTCCTCGAAACGCTCAAACTCTCTCTCTTCTCTCTCCTTTCTTAAGGGCATTATTATCTCCGCTCTATTGCATCCTAGGTCGATCCCTTATGCAAGAGCGCGAGCGTTAACTCCGCCCAACTAAAAAACACAAAAACAAACAAAAACTATAGAGTCGAACTACGGCGCTCTGATTCCTGAAAAGGATACGTAGGCATCAAGTTGCGGGGCTTGAACGAGCACATTTGTAAATATTTCCTTCTTTTCCCCGTATTTCTTTTGCATTCATTTGCATGTAGACATAGACATAGTACAAACCCTTTAGATAGAAACAAACATAGGTGGATACCATCGAGTACGATGGGCGCGAGGGGTGCTAATACCTTCCCCTCGCGTAACCGACTCCCGTACCTTGATTCTCTGGTCGCAAGACCCTGTTCCTTCCTTTGTTAGGTTTTCTGATATTCCTTTCCCTTATGGCATAAATATATTGGTGGCGACTCTGTTCATTTTTCGCGAGCGTGCGACAGCTGGCGACTCTGCTGGGGATGTTGGTAGACCTGTGCTGGTCCATTCTTAGCGAGTCGATCCTAGCCTTTGTTTGTTTTATTTTACTGGGTGTTTATTTGTCTTTTATGTCTATATGTTGCATATATGTTTGCATGTCTATTTCCTGCTTGCATATCATGTTTGTTTCTGCTTGCACATCATGCATCTGGACTATATTATGGGTTCCCGTGGGGACCACATATTTTTCTGCTTTGTTTTGCAGGTGGGGGGTTTTTGTGAGGTAAAAGGCCCACTACCCAGGCCAGTGACACATAGGATTAGCGTGGATGCTCATGTTGACTCCCGTGGCTCTTGCTACGATCGAGCTCGACATGGGGTACCACAACTGGGCGAGGTTCTTTCATGGAACACTGTGTCTGGCACGCTTGTTGCCTCAAACACTTTGTACCCCATGGGAACTGTAGACCCTAGTGACCATTAGGGACCACTTGTCCGTGTCTAGACTTCATACCCGTGAGACTGGGGTGGGACAGGAAACCTTGACTCCTACATACCATTGCTTCTTCAGAGTTGAGGTCGGACCTTTATTTGGTCTGTTCTCATAGTGCTTGATATTCTGGTATTGAAAAAGGCGTCGAACCTTTGATCCTGTGACATTTGGCCTGTATAGAGGTTTCACATCAGTTATTCAGAGGATTGTACAGATGTTGCTAAGATTATATGGACCTTGATCCCATGCTTTTGCATTGCATAACATCATTGCTTTATCCACTTCATTTATGGGGGATCCTAAAGTCTATTTCCAAAAAAAAAGAGAAAAAAGAAAAAGGAAATAGAAAAGCAGAAAAAAGAAAAGAAAATATACTCCATATAAAACAAAGCTTGGATTCCAAAAGAAAAAAGAAAAAGGAAAGTGTGAAAAGACTTTAGGATTCTCCATAAATGAAACATGCATCCATACTATCATGCATTTCATGGTTCTCTCAAAAGCATATGGGGCCCTTTCTACTCAGATTCTGACTTCAGCAACAAAATTGACTTCTCACCGCTATGTGCTTGAAAGTTAACAATGGAACCACTTCGTGGGGTTGACAAGAAGAATTGAGACAAGTTCCTCAGAGGCCGAATGTCAATGTTAATCTCATCCATGAGAAGGTCTTATGAATCAGAATGTTTGAAGTAGTGTTGAGATTCCTATTCTTGGTGAGGAGAATTCACATCATTGAAGTCTTCAAGTTTCCAAGTATTGAATTTGACAAAAGGTTTCACCTCTTGGAGAAAAGATTGAAATCCATAAAAAAGTCGTGACTCCACTGATTCAGATGTTGTTGGTTTGTGCCTAATTCCTGATATCAAGAAATGCAAGGATCATCCACTCTCACTCCTAATGCTGGACATGCAAGCCGAAGTGATAATCATCTCTTGCACATATGTGGAAATTGCTTGGGGCTCCCGCACGAGGGATAAGCAAGACACACTCTTATCTTGAGCATTGCGCCATATTCGCATTGCTCGAATCCCTAAAAGCGTTACAAATTCCTGGATGACTTTGTCAAAATCTTCTTCCAAGTGGTAATCAAGAGTGTTCTACACAACGCTTCTCTTTCTCAAGGTTTTGCTTCATACCCCAGTTGCCTCTTCTCGGAATTTCCCTCTCCTTGGCCTTCGTTTGTTAACAGAAACAAGAGGAATATGAGAAATAAATTGACGTGATTCTATTGCCTTGTTCTCATTCGCTTCCCTGTTTGTTGGAACTTCAATTGGTTAAGATTCTAGTATTGGGTCTTCTTCACCACAAATAGCTCTCTTGAGTTTGATGATCATACAAGATTCTTTCCATTTATGATGGCGATTACTACTCTAGCAACTATGCTTGGGGCTCCCGCACGAGGCATTAGCAAGACGTACTCTTATCTTGAGCATTGCATCACTCGCATTGCTCGAATCCCTAAAGCAAGGCAAAAGTTTACGACTCATGGGTGACTTCGTTGGAGTTCTCTTTTGGAGTAATCTGAAGTGTTTGGAAAGAACTGCAAAAAGTATTCAAGAGCAATAAGTTCAAACGGAGCCAAGTCTCCTCAACAATGGCATTCATTTAGTTTCTTTAATGCATTCTCATTTGTAACTTTTCATTGTTTGTTTAAGCATCAATAGCATGTAAAAACTTGTTAATTTCTGAATGAAAATCATAATACATTGTTTATGTTTGTCTTGAAGTAACCCATTCGTTAGCACTCATAAAATGTTTTTGGCATTACGATACCAACTTTACTAATTGTTTGCTTAGGCAAAAAGCTGAGGGAGAATGATGAAAGATAAAAACGCAAAAATCTCTAATCATGTGTTTTTGAATAAAAAACCCTACTGAGGATGTACAAGCATTATTTCAAATCCCCAAACACCGGAGATAGAAGGGAGATAGACCATCGTCAACCCCTTTGAGCCTTGAAGTAGGAGTTTCTTTTTTAATCATAAAGACCCTTATTTTAACCTTGGGGCAGGGTAGTGTTCATTTAACTTGATCGAGCTTTCAAAACTCACCAAAAGGGTGTGCACCTAAGGATACAACAATGGTTATCCTTCAAAAGGTTGAGGAATGTCAAAACCGCAATGATTATCCTCATTCCATCAAGAGACCAAGAGATGACGATACCACAATGGTAATCCTTCATCAAATCAAAGGAGTGAGGCAGTCGCAATCACCTCCAACGAATCAAAGACTATGCGAAGTCACACGACTTGTTCAAAAAAAAAGAGCAAAAGAAATGGCGAAAAAAATAGTAAACAAAAAAAAGAATTGTGCAAAAAAAGAAAGAGAAAATGATCTGAAAAATGCCGAGCAAAAAAGTCGTGTGATTAATCAATCAGAAGAATAAGAAAGTGAGTGACTGTCGTGTCCAAAAAACTTCATTGATTCCTCAACTATTCCAAATTCCTTGTGAGGGATGAACACTCGTGACGAGTTAACTGAACTTAGGACTGGAGAACATCACGAAGGGGGTGGGTACAAATAATTTTGAGCCTAAAAATCCTTTGTTTTCTAAAAACCGTGAACCCGGCCAAATTACAACCCTTAAAAGTCCTAATTGAAGTAGGGTTTATTTTGAAAGCGCACTTCGATGAGATAGCATTTAACTGACTCCCAATGAAGCGTGACACATATCCATGTTGGTATCGTATGCTTGCTTTATCTTCCATATGCAAAAATCGAGGTTGTGTCAACTAGTGATTCGGTCACAAGAGGTCGCAACCTCATTTCAATAAAAAGTTTCTTTAAACTTCAAGACTAACATAGGCTTTGCATTAGAATCATCATTCTTAGAATTAACATTCTTTTGCATACAAAACATGTGCTTAACGTCAAGGAAGTTACCATGATGAGAATCAGTGAGTAACTTGATCATGTCAAAGTACAAGAGACTTGAGAACTCCGAGAAAGAAAAGCTAATCATCTCAAATGTTGACCATCAAGGAGCAGATTCTCTAAAAACTCCGTTGGGCATGAATAGTAATGCTTTCTTTGATTACCATGAGGGGAAGAGTTTGAAGACTCCGTTGAGCGTGGTAAAGTTGTTTCCATGTTTGTTTGACTTCAAAACAAAGAAAGCTTGAGGATTCTAGTAAGATGTACCTAATCAGGGGCAATTGAATCGAGGTTTGACCTCTCAAATTTGGCATATCTGGGGCAATCAAGTCGAGGAATCTCTCTCAAATCCAACCAATCTGGGGCAGTTACGTCGAGATTTGAAAAATCTCTCCAAAGATCCATTGGGGCAAATTCCTCCATAAGTCATGAAGCTTGGGGCACAATTCTGAGTTTTTTGTCGCTTCTCGACCATAGGAGTTTATTTCTCCTAGAAATTTGGTCTCTCCCCAAGCATAGAAGTTTATTTCTCCTGAGAGTTGTTCCATTTCTCCAACCTGGTGCCCTTATTCGGATAAATGAATTTTATTCTGCACCCAGTCAATTAGCTAGACCTTCAACTTCTCAATTAAGAGAAGAAATAGAAGTTGTTGAAAATATAAGACTCAGTGAAAACAAAATTCCTCATGGTATATATCAAAAACCAAATCCTCCTAGAGTAGAATCACCTACTCCCTCAGATATGGACTTCCCGTTATAATGTTAGATTATTCTCCAGGTAGCAATCTAAGAAACCTTGTCAATGACGAGTTTCAGCATGCTAGATACACCCAATTTAGAGAATGGTTTTTTAAAACGTTTGTCGCACGCTCGCGAAAAATGAACAGAGTCGCCACCAATATATTTATCCCATAAGGGAAAGGAATATCAGAAAACCTAACAAAGGGTAAGAACAAGGTCTTGCGACCAGAGAATCAAGGTACGGGAGTCGGTTACGCAAGGGGAAGGTATTAGCACCCCTCGCGCCCATCGTACTCGATGGTATCCACCTATGTTTGTTTCTATCTAAAGGGTGTGTATCTATGTCTATGTCTAAATGCGAAATGAATGCAGAATGTAGGGAAAATAAAGAATTGTACTCGCACGGGCCCTACCCCGCTGCCTACGTATCCTTTTCAGGAATCAGAGTTACCGTAGCTCGGCTAACGATTTTCTGTTTGTTTTTGTGTTTTTTAGTTGGGCGGAGTTAACGCTCGCGCTCTTGCATAAGGGACAGCCTAGGATGCAATGGAGCGGAGATAACAGTGCCCTTAAGAGAAAGAGATGAGAGAGAGACTTTGAGCGTTTCGAGAAAATCCCTAAAGCAAGGGAAACTCGAGTTACTCTATGGTTTGTGTTTTTTAGAAGTTGGGAACTTACGCCCGAACGGAACCCTAAAGCAAGGGAGGTCCAAGCTCTCGAACGTTCCCTAAAGCAAGGGACGTTCAAGTTTCCATTCCCTTTTTATTAGTCAAAGTATTTATTAGTCATTTTTTAAGAGTTTTCTTTGCATTTTTTATGGGGAATTTATTCAAGTATTTTTATATGTTTTAATGGTTGAAAAGAAAAAGAATGAAAAAGGGAACTAATCCTAATTTCTACATCTATGTTATTCTAATTCTAAAAATCTATTTAAGCATCTCACAATATAGGATAATATTCACAAAAATAAAAGGAACAAAATCTAAACTATTTATGAAAATATTCACAAGCAATTGCATTTTTATTCATGTGAGAAACTAATTTTGAATTAACAAGGAACTATTTATTTATATGGTTTATCAACCAATTAAAACTCAAAGGAAAAAAGTCAATTGAAAGGAAATAATATTCTAAAAACTTCTAATAGAGTGAAAAATGCTTTTGTCAATTTTTATTCAAGGAAAACTCAATTAACATGCAAAAGGAAATAAAGGAAAAGTCAATTTTGTTATTTGTTTTATTATTGACAGGGGGGGGTGCTGAAGTAATTTGCAAAGTGAACCAAAATCAATTAAAAGCAGAACTGGGCTCAAAATAAAGGGGGGTGGGAGTAGCAAGGGCGCTCAGGCCCAATCCAATAGGACGCATGGTGCATCAGCAAAGGTGAGGTGCGGTTCTTGGAAAGAGGAGGGCCCAGCGCATTCATGGCCCGATGTTTTTCTCATTTTCATTTTGCATTACAGTCATTTTATTATATTGCAAAGTTACTCAGCATGTGATTTATTATTATGCTTTTTATTAAACGTGACATGAGCAAGAGAACAGCATATCAATTGGGCAAAGGGAAACTTAAGTAGAATAAGACAAAAGAATAATCACAAGCCAATCACATGCTAGCACGCAGCTTCTCAATCATTTGGATCAACATGAAAATAGCAAAAAGTTTGGAGAATAGACCAATGAATGGGCGCCACACAATGGAGGCGAAACTGGACCATGCATGAACACCACCGGAGCCGGAGATGCTCCGGTCATCTTCCTCCCTTGACATCGTCGCCGGTCCGCCATGAAAACACGCAGAAACTAAAGGATCTTACACGTTTCGACTCGTTTTCCGCCGCTGATCACAGATCCGGCCTCGGATTCTACTAATTTCTCCTCTAACTTCCTAACTGAGCATGAATCTAAAACCCTAACATTCAATGATCTATGCTAAAGCTCAAGATAAACGCATCAATGGAATCCTCACACATTCCGGAATGCATAACCACAAGAAAATCACTCAAATAACCAGGCTATCAACTTAACTGAATTCAAAGAAAAGTAACTTCACACGATAAGCATCATACATTTTCATCAAGCACAGTTATGGTACACGAATTAGCATCATCATGTCGTATGCCTATGGATGCAGAGTGAGTTCGCGAGGCTTACTTGAAGAGATCTTGAACGAAATGATGAGGATGCTTTCCACTAGCTCCCGCTATGCTCGATGATGATGGTGATGCGAAAACCTGATGATAGCAGTGACGCAGGCTACTTGAGGAAGATGATGAAGCTGCAGCGGTAATGGACTAAAGAGGTAGTGAGTTGCAGTGGTGATGGTGGCCGGATGTAGTTGGAGAAGTTAGTTGGGGTGGCCGGAGTTGGTTATGGTGGTCAGTTAGGGTGGCCGGAGTTGGTTACGGTGGCGGTTGGTGGTGGAAGGAATGGAGAAAGAGAATGAGGGAGAGTGAGGAAAGAGGGAGAGTGAAATGAGAGTGAGAGAGAGGAGAGTGTGTGAGTTGTTTGTGAATCGTGACTGTAAGAGAGAATGAATAGTGTGTGTGTGGTTGTTTATATAGGGCAAGAGTGAAGGGAGTGGTGAGGTTTCCATGAGTGTGGGACCTGTGAATGCATCTTGCAGCATAGTTTTCTTATTTTCTCGATGTGGGACTCTTTTATTGTGATTAAGTACTGTATGTTGTGAAGGGCTCTACAACACTTAGGGAACAAGTTTACCACATGGAGCAAAGTTCTTTCATTCCTTTTCCATAACTCAGCCATTTGCATGGCTATGTATGGCAAATGAGATAATATGTGTGGTTCCAAATGGGTAACATGCTACAGCAGGCCTCTCTTCCTTTGCATGGCTATGCATTGAGTTTTGGTAAGCAAACTAATCCCCTATGCCCTCTTCATGCATACATATCTCTTGCCATGGGTCATCAATGGACTTATTCTTGGGCTCATTGAGAAGTGCACGTGGAATGGATGACATTTGATGTTGGGAGTATCTTGAATTGTCATCTGGAAATGGGATAAAAATGATCATGAACTCATGTTGTCACCACTGCTGGAGTCTCGTGCGCATGCCTTAGCTTTGGGCTCGTGTGCATAGTCAGAATATGGCTTTGTGAGAGTGACACTTTGAGTCCCTCTATCTTGCTCCTCACTTACTCAATTGTTATGAAATCTGGATCAATGTAAAGAGGGCGTGGCAAAGAGTGGTTTAGAATCAAGCTTGTTCAAGATAGTGGCTTGTGGGAGAAGAAAAGTGCATTTAAAGTGGGCACACCATGTGTTTGACAAAAGGCCACGCGCGTGCCCTAAAAATCTGCCCAGCCAGACATGCCATTGTGACTTGGTGAGGGTACAACTTTGAAGACTTGCACTTGACTCAATATTTGCTCAATTGTCCCAATTCTTGTTTCAATGGATAGAGGGGATGGCAAGGAAGAGATACATACCAAGTTTGCATTTATGGCACTTTTGTAGAGCTCTAAAAATGGCTGGAGATTTGGCATGCCATGTGTTTGTGAGAATGCCAGGTCATGACCTAACTTGTGACCTGGAATGTGACTTGATTCAAATGAGTTTCCAGCAACTTCACACCATCTTAACTCTTCATACAAGCTTCAAATGAAAAAGTGTCCAACTACAAAGTTATTCTCCTCCATGAGAGGAGCAACTTTGATGTTGGAATTTTCTTCAAAAAATGTCATCTGCCACGTGTAATCCAGTGCTGAAGTGGACTGCCCATCCTGATTCAAAGGATCAAAAATTTTTCTAAGTGTTGAAAAGTTTCCATTTTTGTCTTTTTTCCATTTTTGGAAGCTCTTTATCGAACTCCCGATTTTATCCATTCTTCGACTTTTCTTGATTAATTTTCCACCAAAAGTCAATATTCGAATAATTTTCCCGATTTTGACCCAAAAGTCAACTGTTCCGATTTTTCCGACTATTGATGAAATTCCCGATTAAATCTCTTCCGCTCCCATCCAGTCAAACAAACACATCCACACAGTCAGTATGAGAAGTTTTCCACGCATAGACGCCATTCCTGATTGAATATTGATCAGAAAGTCAACTGGTTGACTTTGGTCAAAGAAACCCTGAATTAACGAGCCAGATGATTTGCAAGCTTGCACTCTTCAATCAATGTCCTGATTTGAAGCAGAGAGGCACCCCAATCTAGGAGGTCTTCGATGAACATAGAGCCACATGATTATACCTCAGTTTTCTTGTTCTTAGGTCACACTTCTTTGTAATAGAGCTTTTTCTTGCTAGCCTTTGAATAACACCAATGATATGGATGCATGGATATGGGTTATGACCTAAGTGAGGTATGTACATGGACGCAAAGCCTAAGCCAGTTAGAAGTTAAAGGGTAGGACAAATTTGGGGTATGACAGCTGCCCCTATTTAATCGTCTTATACTCGAAGGTGAGATTGACGCTAGTCTTTCGAACATTCGAGGTAGAAGAAGATTAAATACCAGAGTACCAGAGATTTGTCTTACAGAGAAGATGGTGTAAATGTTATCCTTGTTTTGTTTTTGTTTTGATATCTGCTGGGGAAAGAGAGGAATTCGTTTTTCCGGTGGATATATTTACAGTGAGTAATGGGTTGAATGGTGGTAGCTTGTAACATGATAACGGTGCCAATACAGGTTCTCAATGGAAATAGTTGTGTGAGACAATGACTGAAAGGAATAGACCTCGTGGCGATCTACGACTCAACATCGAGAAGATCTCGTGGCGATCAACTCGTCAACAGAAGAAAAGGGAATAAGATCTCGTGGCGATCTATGACCCAACATCGAGAAGATCTCGTGGCGATCAACTCGTCAACAGAAGAGAAGGGGATAAGATCTCGTGGCGACCTATGACTCAACATCGAAGGAAGATCTCGTGGCGATCAACTCGTCAACAGAAGAAAAGGGAATAAGATCTCGTGGCGATCTATGACCCAACATCGAGAAGATCTCGTGGCGATCAACTCGTCAACAGAAGAGAAGGGGATAAGATCTCGTGGCGACCTATGACTCAACATCGAAGGAAGATCTCGTGCGATCTTCCACACTTTAGGAGGAATAAGATCTCGTGGCGATCTATGACTCAACATCGAAGGAAGATCTCGTGGCGATCAACTCGTCAACAGAAGAAAAGGGAATAAGATCTCGTGGCGATCTATGACCCAACATCGAGAAGATCTCGTGGCGATCAACTCGTCAACAGAAGAGAAGGGGATAAGATCTCGTGGCGACCTATGACTCAACATCGAAGGAAGATCTCGTGCGATCTTCCACACTTTAGGAGGAATAAGATCTCGTGGCGATCTATGACTCCACATCGAAGGAAGATCTCGTGCGATCTTCCACACTTTAGGAGGAATAAGATCTCGTGGCGACCTATGACTCAACATCGACTCAACATCAGGGGACAAAGGAGGACATTGTATCAGACGTTCGTCAGAAACTGAGGATACCTCGTATCGGCACCATGGTTCGGGGATGTTTGTGATGTGGCAGCAGATACCAATCGGAGTTTGTAAGGACCACCTTTTATGTGGGGTTGTCTTGATTGAGGGGCGATTTGCATTATCTGGCTTATGCTTTGTATGCATGTTTGAGTTTTTATGGCGTAATGATCCACTGTGATGGATATGCTACGCTTTCGAGGATGCAATGCTATATGCAATGGATTCTATATGCAGAGAGTGCCAAATAAAGGCCCTTGGTGGAACAGAAGAGTAGAATCATTGGGATCCGTTGCTTGTGATCTTGAGACACCGTTGTGGGTGGGTGTTGGAAACCTCATAGTGCCAAAGATGATTGGCAACTGTGTGGAGGATTAGACCATAACTCTGTTGGGGAGGAAGTGACCTTGCTCGACTCTCCTTACATCCTATTGCTCGGGGAATCATGAGTTTTGAGAGACCATTCTTCGTCTGTCATATGGAGGAGGGATATGGACCTTTCCAGGTGCCCCATGCTTACCAGTAATGATGAACTCTACTCTGGAATTTTCACGTGGGATGACGATGACTTTCGTGACACATCGTGAGCCAAGATGATGGCTAGAACCTGCAACCTGCACAGAAAACAACGTTTGGATGCAAATGGTGCCCCTTAGAACACTTTTATGTTTATGTAACATCATGTTTCGTTTTACTTTGTGATTATTGCCCCCACGCTTTCAATGCAATGTTTAATAATGAATTAAATCACATCTCGCATGCGAAAAAGAAAGAAAGAAAGCTTTTGCATCAAAAGATCATTTTATTGATGGAATGCCTGTGAATAGGCTTCTGTACAAGGAAGCAACTCCTAAATGAGGTAGTTGCGAAAAAGAAAGTAAAAATAAAAATGCAAAGATCGAAATGGCAAAGAGGAATGCTCGGATTTCCATTAAAACTGATATTGCTACAGTTCCCATATCCTTGATCCTCTCAATGCTTTGCTTCAGAGGGGCAATGGTTGGATTGATCTGTTTGCTTTGTCAAGGGCGTATGGTGGCCTTTGTGAAAGATATTCAGACTGCAGCCTCTCGCTTTTGATCCCTAACTTTTGCCTGGATCGCCCTTTCGGGTTTTCAATCCAGCGGGATGCCCTTTTTTGCCTAAGTCGCCTTTTCGGGTTTTCAACTTAGCGGGTTATTCTCTTTTTGTTTTATCCCTAATTTTTGCCCAAACCCTTTTGGTTTGCCGGGATGCCCTTATTTTTGCCTAGGTACGTCGACCTAGCGGGTCTCTTATGCGTAGTATTTTTTGACTGAGTCTGAATTGACTGGAAGCGGAACGTCTTCCCCATCCATCTTGGTCAGGATTAAAGCACCACCTGAAAATGCTTTCTTCACAATGTATGGTCCCTCATAGTTGGGAGTCCATTTGCCCCTTGGATCAGTGTGAATTGGCAAGATCTTCCTTACGACTAGGTCACCCGTGTGGAATTCTCGAGGCCGAATCTTCTTGTCATACGCTTTCTTGATCCTCTTTTGGTACAACTGGCCATGGCAGATAGCAGATAAGCGTTTCTCCTCAATTAGATTGAGATGATCAAGCCTCGTTTGAACCCATTCCGTTTCATCGAGTTTGGCGTCCATCAAGACTCTCAACGAAGGAATTTCCACTTCAACAGGTAGTACGGCCTCCATACCGTAGACAAGAGAGAAGGGAGTTGCCCCAGTTGAAGTAAGAACCGAAGTTCTATAACCATGCAAAGCAAATGGCAACATCTCATGCCAATCTTTATACGTTCTAACCATCTTCTGGACAATCTTCTTTATATTCTTGTTAGCCGCTTCGACTGCGCCATTCATCTTTGGCCGATAGGGTGATGAATTGTGATGTTCAATCTTGAACTCTTCACACAACTCAGCCATCATCTTGTTATTAAGATTGGACCCATTATCAGTGATGATCTTGTTTGGAACCCCATATCGGCATATGATCTCTTTCTTGATGAAGCGAGTAACGACTTGCTTGGTTACGTTCTTGTAAGAAGCAGCTTCAACCCATTTGGTGAAGTAGTCGATAGCAACAAGAATAAATCTGTGTCCATTCGAAGCTTGCGGCTCTATCCGTCCAATCATGTCTATGCCCCACATAGCAAAGGGCCAAGGTGACGTCAGGACATTCAGAGGAGTTGGAGGAACATGAATTCTGTCAGCATACACTTGGCATTTGTGACATTTCTTCACGTACACATAACAATCACTTTCAATGGTCATCCAATAGTATCCTGCTCGTAAGATCTTTTTGGCCATGGAGTGCCCACTGGAATGAGTTCCAAAAGATCCCTCATGAATTTCCCGCATGATTAGTTCTGCTTCGTGCCTATCCACGCATCTGAGCAAGACTGAATCATAGTTTCTTTTGTACAGGACGTCTCCTGACAAGAAGAATTTGGATGCTAACCTTCGAAGCGTTCGCTTATCACCAATCGTAGCATCTTCGGGATACTCTTGCTTCTCAACATACCTTTTGATGTCATAATACCATGGCTTTTCATCATACACATCTTCAGTAGTGAGGCAATGAGCAGGGAACACATGGGCGGGTTCCTTGTAACGGAGGATCGTTATGTCTGGTACTTCTTTAGGGGAGCTAACTCTGAACATAGCCGCCAAAGTAGCCAAAGCATCTGCCAACTGATTTTCCTCTCGGGGAATATGATTGAAAGTGACTTCCTCGAAAGCGGGCAGTAACTTCAAGATATAGTCCTTATAAGGAACTAAATTGGGGTGTCGTGTCTCCCAATCACCTCTTACTTGATGTATAACCAAGGCAGAATCCCCATAAACCTCAAGGATCTTGATTCTCATATCAATGGCTGCTTCGAGACCCATTATGCAAGCTTCGTACTCTGCCACATTGTTCGTGCAATCAAAGCATATTCTAGCTGTGAAAGGGATGTGAGTTTGACGAGGAGAAGTCAAAACTGCCCCAATACCATGGCCCATAGCATTTGATGCACCATCGAACGTGAGAATCCATCGTTCTCCTGGTTCGGGTCCTTCATTATCATCTAATTTCATGATGTCTTCATCAGGAAAGTCAAACTTCATTGACTGATACTCTTCTAATGGCTGATGAGCAAGATGGTCTGCAAGGACACTCCCTTTGATGGCCTTCTGTGTGACATACTGAATATCATATTCTGATAAAAGCATTTGCCATCGGGCTAGTCTTCCTGTAAGAGCTGGCTTTTCAAAGATGTACTTTATCGGGTCCATTTTGGAGATCAATAGAGTGGTGTGAGTCAACATATACTGCCTCAGTCGGCGAGCAGCCCATACCAAAGCACAGCAAGTTTTCTCGAGTAGTGAGTAGCGGGATTCACAATCGGTAAACTTTTTGCTCAGGTAATAAATGGCGCACTCTTTTCGACCAGACTCGTCATGTTGGCCCAGCACACACCCCATAGATCCTTCAAGCACAGTTAAGTACATAAGAAGCGGCCTCCCAGGAACCGGAGGCATGAGAATTGGTGGCTCTTGGAGATACCGCTTGATCTTTTCGAAGGCTTCTTGACAACGATCATCCCAGCGAATATCTTGATTTTTGCGCAGCAGTTTGAAGATGGGTTCACAAGTGTCAGTGAGATGAGAAATGAACCTGGCTATGTAATTCAATCTCCCAAGGAACCCTCGAACTTCTTTTTCATTCTTCGGTGCTGGCATGTTCTGTATTGCTCTTACTTTATCAGGGTCGACCTCAATCCCTCGTTGGCTCACAATGAATCCAAGTAACTTTCCAGATCGCACCCCAAAAGTGCATTTGTTTGGATTAAGCCTCAACTTGAATTTTCGCAGACGAGCAAACAGCTTCTCAAGATATACCAAATGTTCCTCCTCAGTTTGGGATTTTGCAATCATATCGTCGACGTACACCTCAATCTCTTTATGGATCATGTCATGGAAGAGAGTCACCATCGCTCGTTGATATGTTGCACCAGCGTTCTTAAGACCAAAAGGCATCACCTTATAACAATACGTACCCCACGGAGTAGTAAAGGTAGTCTTGGTCATATCTTCAGGAGCCATTTTTATTTGATTATAGCCAGAAAAACCATCCATGAAGGAGAATACCGAATACTGAGCAGTGTTGTCGACTAGCACATCAATATGAGGCAGAGGGAAATCATCCTTCGGACTTGCCCTATTCAGGTCCCGGTAGTCAACACACATGCGTACTTTTCCGTCCTTCTTAGGAACAGGTACTATGTTTGCAATCCAAGGAGGATACTCACACACAGATAAGAAACCCGCCTTCAACTGTTTTTCAACTTCCTCCTTGATTTTCAGAGCCATATCAGGTCGAGTTCTTCGTGGTTTCTGCTTTACAGGCGGACATTCTGGTTTGAGCGGTAACCTGTGCATAACTATATCCGTGTCTAAACCAGGCATGTCTTCATATGACCAGGCGAAGATATCAACATACTCTCGAAGCAGCTCAATCAACCTTCTCTTCACATCACTTTGCAAAGCGGCCCCTATCTTGACTTCTCTCTTAGCTTCCTCTGAACCGAGGTTGATGATTTCTATTGCTTCTTGATGTGGCTGAATAGATTTCTCCTCTTGTCTCAAAAGTCTTGCCAATTCTTCGGGGACTTCACAATCTTCCCCACTATCCTCATCAGCTTGGTCAATTGGATTCTCAAGGATATTAAGACGTGGAACTGTAACATTATCATTTTTGATGGAATCCGAGCCGGATCTGCACGATGGATGATTTATGCCTTAGAATGCAACACATAAAAAGAAAGAAAAAGAAAAAAGCTTTGCCATTTTTGAAAAAGTTTTTAAAGCAAAAACAAAAATGAAAGAAATGGAACAGTAATTGCATGCGAAAATATGATTTTCATTCAATATTAAACAAATTGAAACAACATGGGGGCCCTTCTTTATACAAATGGTCAAAATGCTTAGGGCGAAGCATATGACTTATCGAAACAAGAAAATTACATCTCCATAAAAGTGACTCTGGGGATGTCCAAGATAGTCCAATTGTTGAGCTCCTGTCCAGGCGCAGCATGGCAAATGAATCTGGAGGGATCTTCTTCATCATCATCGTCCACGGCGAGGACCTGACTTCCAGAACTGGTGCTTGCACTGACGAACACTTGAGAAATGGGGGGAATCACCTTCTTTCCAGGAATTATGCTGAGCTGAGTAGAAGAAGATGGCTGATACCCAAGGCCATACTTGTCTCGCTTCTCATGAACATCAATCAGCTTGCCCCAGGCACTATGGGGAGTACCAGCTTCTAAGAAGGCTTTAGCATCACTCAGAGAAGAGAGGGGTGCTCCGAGTTCCTTCTTATTCTCAACCACGGGGAGTTTATCGACCGACACAATCTCTAATGCCTGAAAAGGCGTCTCTTGTATCTCTCCTTCCACTTCAACATAACGGTATGACGCCAGATTATTGACTATCAAATCCTCTTCACCAGTGATCACAACAATCTTGTCATTCACAACAAATTTCAAACACTGATGGAGGGTAGAAGTCACAGCCCCAGCAGCATGGATCCAAGGACGACCCAAGAGGCAAGTGTATGAAGGACGTATATCCATAACATAGAAGGCAATATAGAACATGTGAGGACCAATCAGGACAGGCAGATCAATTTCACCTTCTACGGACCTTCTAGAACCATCAAATGCTCTGACACTCATAGTGCATGGTCTCATCATAATCCCATCCATACTCAGCTTAAACAAAGTGGTCTTGGGCATCACATTAAGAGAAGAACCTGTATCAATCAGAACTCGAGACAACACAGCATCCAGACACTTGACTGAGATGTGCAACGCTTTGTTGTGTGCTCTACCCTCAGGTGGAAGTTCATCATCAGAAAAACCCAAACAATTACCAGCAGCGATGTTGGTCACAACCCCTTCAAACTGAGGCACGGTAATGTCTTGAGTTACATGAGCGGAAGCCAAAACTTTCATCAGAGCATCACGATGAGCTTCAGAATGCACCAAGAGAGACAAGATGGAGATCTTGGCTTGGGTCTGATCAAGTTGGTCAATCACTTTGTAATCACTTTTCTTAATGATTTTCAAGAGTTGCTCGGCATCTTGTGCATTACGTGTCACAGGAGGATCAACAGCAACTTGCTTTCCTTTTACTTGTGTACTAGCCTCTTTATTGGTCTCTTTAGGAAGTGGGGGAGGGGCAGCAAAGATCCGACCACTACGGGTAATGCCACTAGTGCCAGTAATATTTGTGATACTCGAAGTACCCACTGGAGGACAGTCATATTTCTTCCCTCGAATATACACAGCATTATAACTCCAAGGAACAGCCTTAGAATCATTCACAGGAGAGGGAACAAGAGACGAGGTTGAAGGAGTCGGCGGAACATTTGGAACCTGAATAACCAACGGAGTCCTTGGAGCCTGAATGACCAAAGGAGTACTCGGAGCATGAATGACCAAAGAAGTGTCCTGAGTCTTTGATATCTCAGCAGGGTAGTAAGGGATCTCTAAAGTAGTCACATCTTCGACAGGAACGACCCTTTCCACTCTAAGAACACCTTCATCCATTAATTCCTGGATTTCTTCTCTCAACCTAGTGCACTCCTCAGGATTAGAAGAACATTGCAAACAGTAGTCATGTAGTTCACACAAAACCTTTTGTTGCATAAGATACTCTCTGACAACTGCTAGCGGCATCCTAACCTCATTAACATCATTTACCAGGATCTGATCATCACATAACTCAATAGCATTGGTCGCACCAGCATGCGGAGGCATCGGGTTATTCTGCACATTGGGACCAGTAGGAGTGAATGAGATAAGCTTGTCGTCAAGGAGATCCTGAACCTTCAACTTGAATGCTCTACACTTTTCAATAGTATGGCCTGGAGCCCCTGAATGAAATTCACATCGAGCATTGACATCATAACCAGGAGGGAGAGGACTAGGTGGAGGTCCAAGTTCACGGAGTTGTACCAATTGACCAGCAAGCAACTGAGGAAGGAGTTGGGCATATGACATGGGAACCAGATCGATACGCCTATCTTGGAATCTTGTTCTCTGTGGGCCCCTTTGACCTTGAGGCCTAGGGTTCTGTTGACGATTCTGAGGAGCAGCAGCTTGTTGTTGTGGTACGAAAGGCTGTTGGGGTGCCATCCATGGTTGTGGAAGAGCAGCAGCATATGCCTGAGGGACATATGGACTAGGAACAGCATAAGGCATCGGATAATAAGGAGGTGGAACAACAGAATATGCAGGAGCTCGGCTTTGGTCAACAGAAGCGGTGCTAGTCTCACCTTCCTTCTTCTTCACAAACCCAGAATACGGCTTCTTACCATTACCACTTGAAGTGCTAGGACTAGTAACGCCTTGAATGGTACCAGCTTTGACACAGTTCTCAACTCTCTCACCAATGATAACCACATCCGAAAAGGAGGGAGAAGTATTACTAACCATGTGCTGAAGATACGGCCCTTTCAGAGTTCCCATAAACAGATCAATCAACTCACGGTCCAAAAGAGGAGGTTGGACACGGGAAGCAAGTTCACGCCACCTCTGGGCGTATTCTTTGAAAGATTCTTCAGACTTTTGTGACATATTTTGCAGTTGGGCACGGCTAGGAGCCATGGCAGTATTGTAGTGGTATTGCTTCAAGAAGGCATCAACGAGTTCTCCCCAAGTACTAACATTAGACCTCTCGAGTTTCATATACCACTCTAATGGGGCTCTAGTGAGACTATCTTGGAAGAAATGCATAAGCAGAGGTTCGTTCTCAGCGTGAGCGGCCATCTTACGACAGTAGGAACGAATGTGAGTCTCTGGGCAGGTAACTCCCTTGTACTTATCAAAATCTGGCACCTTGAACTTCGGGGGAATAACAATCCCAGGTACCAAGCACATAGCAGCAGTGTCGAAACTCGAAGTTTTAGCAACCTCAACGGCCTTAAGGCGTTCTTCAAGGGCTTGGTACATCCTAGCAGTCTCAGTCAACTCAGCAGTAAGATCATGTTCAAGGTCAATAACCTCGTGGTGGTCATCCACCACCTTCGGTATCCCTTCAGCAGGAATCTCCTTAGTTTTCACCCCTCCATCAGCGGAATTGGCAGGAGTATCTTTGATCAAACTAGCGACGCTCTTTCTGAGTTCATCCTGTCCTTGAACGACGGCATGGAGAGTCTCCATAAGTTGGGTCATTCTTTCCCCCATAACATCCATATCCCTACGGAGGGCAGCTTGATTCTGTTCAAATTGTTCCATGATTCTCTCGTTACTCCTGGTGCGGTAAGGATGTAAGAAAGTCAGCTTCGTCGTCGGAAAAGAAATCTGTTGTTGGAAGGGACCCCAATTAGAATCAGATAAAAACCTGAAAATGCAGTATGATATGAGTGCATGGGTGCATGTGTGCATGTTTTATTACTTTCAAGACTTTTTAGCTTTGTCTCAAACCAACAACACAAGATAACGGAGAAGATAGTGAAGCAAAACCAAGATAAGCACAACCGAGATAAACAAACAGGATAAGGAAGCATAATCGATTAATTCCACAACCAAGTTTTTGAAGTACAAAATATTCTGCTCCCATGAGCCAACAAATACAGAAATAAAATCAGGAATCCCATCCAACAAATCTGGTGGTGATTCTACAACAAAATCAACATTCAAGCAGGATCTCCCATGTCCAAATGGCGAAGAGGGCTATCTCCAATGTGCTTATCACTCCAAGTCTTCATTTCTTCAAAGAGCTTCTTGGTCTCAGCACGGGTGGGCCTCTTAATGATCTCTTGAATCAGCAGGTCTTTTCTGAAATGCATTGTTTCCATGTTGCGGTTCTTCACCTCCCAATACCTAGCTTCCTCTTGAACTTGGACATTATCTTGGTCTTTTTCTCTTATCTGGCCCTTCAGCATTCGGATCTCTTCATAACATTTCTCTATGGTATTCTGGCGATCCAACAAGAGCTTGTCTGCTTTCTTTCGACGAGTCTTCTCCGAATTGGCGTTTTCAGTCTGAATCTGAAGTCTTTTTGTCAATTCTGCCAACTGATCCTCATAATGCTCTTTGATCTTCCTCTCTTGGGTTTCAGTAGCTTTAGAATTCACAGTCATTCTTGGCCTCTTCTGAGAAGTGCTTCCTCTGGCATACAATTCTTCAAGCTCTATTTCTCTCATTTTCAACTTATGAAGAGCAGAAAGCTTCTCTTGCCTATCGGTATTCATCTTAACTTGCATCGTTTCCATTTGTTCAGTCAATTTCCGATTCTGCTCAACAGTTTGGTTATAACAGGGCATGGAGACAATGTTGGGTTGTTTACCAGCAGGGGGGTACAAAGGATCCATGGAAGGGAAAGGCATCCCTCGAACAGCAACCACAGATTCAACCCATTTAGTATAGTCCTCATAAGTAGCACAATCTCGCTGACCAAAATGTTTCTTATCTCTCCAGCAAATACTCTTCCAGGCTTGCACAGCTTCTGCCATTTGTCCAATGTTCGTGGCCACATGATAGAAAATATTCTCAGCTATCTCTGCTTGCTCAGGTGGACTAATAAAAGCATATCCGAATGTTCTTCTGGCCAAGACGGGGTTATAGTTGATTCCACCCCTAAGACCTATGAGAGGTACGTTTTTGAACTTTTCGCAACTCATAATAACTTCTCTGTCATCCAAAGCGCTATTGTACCAGACAATATCCTTAGCCCTCAGCCCCATAATCCTTTCAGCCCATTTAGATGTGTGCCGATTATCAACGAACGCCCCACGTTCAGGCAGATGTGACCTAAACCATCGATATAACAACGGAGCACAGAATCTAACTAGACCTCCCTTACCTCCCTTCTGACCATTCTTGTGATGGATAGAGTGATAAACATCCCCCAAAAGGGTAGGAACCGGATTCTGCAAAATGAATATATGAATTGCATTCATGTCAACAAAGTTGGGAACATCTGAGAACAACACGATGCCATATATGCTCAGGGCCAAGATAGCCCTAAATGTGTCCCATTCCTTGGCTTCAGCAGCTTCACAACCCCTTTTGACAAGAAAATCCATGCAAAAACCAAAACCTCCTCCCTTCTTGGTGAGATTTGCTTCCACGACCGACTTGCTCAAATAAAGAGCCTTAGCAATTTCAATGGAATCGGGAGCCTTCATAGTGCTATGGTAAGGTACTTCCTTCTTTATAGGGATGCCAAGAAACAAGGAATACTCTTCCAGTGTAGGAACCAAGAGGTAATCGGTGAACGTGAAGCAGCGGAGGGAAGGATTGTAGAACTGAAGCAAAGTATGAACTCCCTCTTGCTCGTATTTGGTGAACGGCATCTTGAGAAGGCTCAAAATGTACCCATATTCCTTTCTGAAGTTGGTTGTCTCATCTGGCGTAATCTTCTTTGCTAAACACCCAATGGAATCCAGATTCGGATTCAGGAAAGAATAAGAGGGGTTGCGCCTAACAGTCTTCACTGGTGTGGCCATGTGTTGGTCGGAGACAAAGCCAAAAGTTCCTGAAAATAAATGAACATGCATGTTAAATGATATGGCGGAATGCATTTCATTGGGAGAATCCTAAAGTCTTTTCATTATTTCTTTTCTTTTTCTTTTGTTTTTTCTATTTCCTCCCTTTTTTTTTTTTTTGCAAAGGAATATACATCTTTTCTTCCTTTTTTTTTTAGAAATAGACTTTAGGATTCTCCACGAATGAAGTGAGGTGGATGCAATAGCATGATGTGTCATGTGTCATGTGTGTGATACAGTGAGAGACTGAATGTCCCTCGCAACTCTGAATAACTGGGTAATACTGAACGTAGCAGGTTCAGAATTCCGGCTTCAGATTGCAAAATGGAAATCCGGGTATGATGAAGGCTAGTATCCTGTCCCACCCCAAACTCACGGGTATGAATTCTAGACACGGACAGGTGGTCCCTAATGGTCACTAGGGTCTACAGTTCCCATGGGGTACAAAGTGTTTGTGGCAACAAGGGTGCCAGACACAGTGTTCCATGAAAGAACCTCGCCCAGTTGTGGTACCCCATGCTGAACTCGATCGTAGCAAGGGCCACGGGAGTCAACATGAGCATCCACGCTAATCCTATGTGTCACTTGGCCTGGGTAGTGGGCCTTTTACCTCACAAAACATCCCACCCAACCTGCAAAACAGAACAGAAGACCCCAAGGAACACAGAATATATCCATATGCATGATGTGCAAGCAAAAATAAACATGATATGCAAGCAGAAAATAAACATGCAAACATATATACAAGATATAGACATAAAAGCAAGTAAACACCCAGTAAATAAACAAACAAACGCAGGCTAGGATCGACTCACTAAGGATGGACCAGCAACAGGTCTAGCAACATCCCCAGCAGAGTCGCCAGCTGTCGCACGCTCGCGAAAAATGAACAGAGTCGCCACCAATATATTTATCCCATAAGGGAAAGGAATATCAGAAAACCTAACAAAGGGTAAGAACAAGGTCTTGCGACCAGAGAATCAAGGTACGGGAGTCGGTTACGCAAGGGGAAGGTATTAGCACCCCTCGCGCCCATCGTACTCGATGGTATCCACCTATGTTTGTTTCTATCTAAAGGGTGTGTATCTATGTCTATGTCTAAATGCGAAATGAATGCAGAATGTAGGGAAAATAAAGAATTGTACTCGCACGGGCCCTACCCCGCTGCCTACGTATCCTTTTCAGGAATCAGAGTTACCGTAGCTCGGCTAACGATTTTCTGTTTGTTTTTGTGTTTTTTAGTTGGGCGGAGTTAACGCTCGCGCTCTTGCATAAGGGACAGCCTAGGATGCAATGGAGCGGAGATAACAGTGCCCTTAAGAGAAAGAGATGAGAGAGAGACTTTGAGCGTTTCGAGAAAATCCCTAAAGCAAGGGAAACTCGAGTTACTCTATGGTTTGTGTTTTTTAGAAGTTGGGAACTTACGCCCGAACGGAACCCTAAAGCAAGGGAGGTCCAAGCTCTCGAACGTTCCCTAAAGCAAGGGACGTTCAAGTTTCCATTCCCTTTTTATTAGTCAAAGTATTTATTAGTCATTTTTTAAGAGTTTTCTTTGCATTTTTTATGGGGAATTTATTCAAGTATTTTTATATGTTTTAATGGTTGAAAAGAAAAAGAATGAAAAAGGGAACTAATCCTAATTTCTACATCTATGTTATTCTAATTCTAAAAATCTATTTAAGCATCTCACAATATAGGATAATATTCACAAAAATAAAAGGAACAAAATCTAAACTATTTATGAAAATATTCACAAGCAATTGCATTTTTATTCATGTGAGAAACTAATTTTGAATTAACAAGGAACTATTTATTTATATGGTTTATCAACCAATTAAAACTCAAAGGAAAAAAGTCAATTGAAAGGAAATAATATTCTAAAAACTTCTAATAGAGTGAAAAATGCTTTTGTCAATTTTTATTCAAGGAAAACTCAATTAACATGCAAAAGGAAATAAAGGAAAAGTCAATTTTGTTATTTGTTTTATTATTGACAGGGGGGGTGCTGAAGTAATTTGCAAAGTGAACCAAAATCAATTAAAAGCAGAACTGGGCTCAAAATAAAGGGGGGTGGGAGTAGCAAGGGCGCTCAGGCCCAATCCAATAGGACGCATGGTGCATCAGCAAAGGTGAGGTGCGGTTCTTGGAAAGAGGAGGGCCCAGCGCATTCATGGCCCGATGTTTTTCTCATTTTCATTTTGCATTACAGTCATTTTATTATATTGCAAAGTTACTCAGCATGTGATTTATTATTATGCTTTTTATTAAACGTGACATGAGCAAGAGAACAGCATATCAATTGGGCAAAGGGAAACTTAAGTAGAATAAGACAAAAGAATAATCACAAGCCAATCACATGCTAGCACGCAGCTTCTCAATCATTTGGATCAACATGAAAATAGCAAAAAGTTTGGAGAATAGACCAATGAATGGGCGCCACACAATGGAGGCGAAACTGGACCATGCATGAACACCACCGGAGCCGGAGATGCTCCGGTCATCTTCCTCCCTTGACATCGTCGCCGGTCCGCCATGAAAACACGCAGAAACTAAAGGATCTTACACGTTTCGACTCGTTTTCCGCCGCTGATCACAGATCCGGCCTCGGATTCTACTAATTTCTCCTCTAACTTCCTAACTGAGCATGAATCTAAAACCCTAACATTCAATGATCTATGCTAAAGCTCAAGATAAACGCATCAATGGAATCCTCACACATTCCGGAATGCATAACCACAAGAAAATCACTCAAATAACCAGGCTATCAACTTAACTGAATTCAAAGAAAAGTAACTTCACACGATAAGCATCATACATTTTCATCAAGCACAGTTATGGTACACGAATTAGCATCATCATGTCGTATGCCTATGGATGCAGAGTGAGTTCGCGAGGCTTACTTGAAGAGATCTTGAACGAAATGATGAGGATGCTTTCCACTAGCTCCCGCTATGCTCGATGATGATGGTGATGCGAAAACCTGATGATAGCAGTGACGCAGGCTACTTGAGGAAGATGATGAAGCTGCAGCGGTAATGGACTAAAGAGGTAGTGAGTTGCAGTGGTGATGGTGGCCGGATGTAGTTGGAGAAGTTAGTTGGGGTGGCCGGAGTTGGTTATGGTGGTCAGTTAGGGTGGCCGGAGTTGGTTACGGTGGCAGTTGGTGGTGGAAGGAATGGAGAAAGAGAATGAGGGAGAGTGAGGAAAGAGGGAGAGTGAAATGAGAGTGAGAGAGAGGAGAGTGTGTGAGTTGTTTGTGAATCGTGACTGTAAGAGAGAATGAATAGTGTGTGTGTGGTTGTTTATATAGGGCAAGAGTGAAGGGAGTGGTGAGGTTTCCATGAGTGTGGGACCTGTGAATGCATCTTGCAGCATAGTTTTCTTATTTTCTCGATGTGGGACTCTTTTATTGTGATTAAGTACTGTATGTTGTGAAGGGCTCTACAACACTTAGGGAACAAGTTTACCACATGGAGCAAAGTTCTTTCATGCCTTTTCCATAACTCAGCCATTTGCATGGCTATGTATGGCAAATGAGATAATATGTGTGGTTCCAAATGGGTAACATGCTACAGCAGGCCTCTCTTCCTTTGCATGGCTATGCATTGAGTTTTGGTAAGCAAACTAATCCCCTATGCCCTCTTCATGCATACATATCTCTTGCCATGGGTCATCAATGGACTTATTCTTGGGCTCATTGAGAAGTGCACGTGGAATGGATGACATTTGATGTTGGGAGTATCTTGAATTGTCATCTGGAAATGGGATAAAAATGATCATGAACTCATGTTGTCACCACTGCTGGAGTCTCGTGCGCATGCCTTAGCTTTGGGCTCGTGTGCATAGTCAGAATATGGCTTTGTGAGAGTGACACTTTGAGTCCCTCTATCTTGCTCCTCACTTACTCAATTGTTATGAAATCTGGATCAATGTAAAGAGGGCGTGGCAAAGAGTGGTTTAGAATCAAGCTTGTTCAAGATAGTGGCTTGTGGGAGAAGAAAAGTGCATTTAAAGTGGGCACACCATGTGTTTGACAAAAGGCCACGCGCGTGCCCTAAAAATCTGCCCAGCCAGACATGCCATTGTGACTTGGTGAGGGTACAACTTTGAAGACTTGCACTTGACTCAATATTTGCTCAATTGTCCCAATTCTTGTTTCAATGGATAGAGGGGATGGCAAGGAAGAGATACATACCAAGTTTGCATTTATGGCACTTTTGTAGAGCTCTAAAAATGGCTGGAGATTTGGCATGCCATGTGTTTGTGAGAATGCCAGGTCATGACCTAACTTGTGACCTGGAATGTGACTTGATTCAAATGAGTTTCCAGCAACTTCACACCATCTTAACTCTTCATACAAGCTTCAAATGAAAAAGTGTCCAACTACAAAGTTATTCTCCTCCATGAGAGGAGCAACTTTGATGTTGGAATTTTCTTCAAAAAATGTCATCTGCCACGTGTAATCCAGTGCTGAAGTGGACTGCCCATCCTGATTCAAAGGATCAAAAATTTTTCTAAGTGTTGAAAAGTTTCCATTTTTGTCTTTTTTCCATTTTTGGAAGCTCTTTATCGAACTCCCGATTTTATCCATTCTTCGACTTTTCTTGATTAATTTTCCACCAAAAGTCAATATTCGAATAATTTTCCCGATTTTGACCCAAAAGTCAACTGTTCCGATTTTTCCGACTATTGATGAAATTCCCGATTAAATCTCTTCCGCTCCCATCCAGTCAAACAAACACATCCACACAGTCAGTATGAGAAGTTTTCCACGCATAGACGCCATTCCTGATTGAATATTGATCAGAAAGTCAACTGGTTGACTTTGGTCAAAGAAACCCTGAATTAACGAGCCAGATGATTTGCAAGCTTGCACTCTTCAATCAATGTCCTGATTTGAAGCAGAGAGGCACCCCAATCTAGGAGGTCTTCGATGAACATAGAGCCACATGATTATACCTCAGTTTTCTTGTTCTTAGGTCACACTTCTTTGTAATAGAGCTTTTTCTTGCTAGCCTTTGAATAACACCAATGATATGGATGCATGGATATGGGTTATGACCTAAGTGAGGTATGTACATGGACGCAAAGCCTAAGCCAGTTAGAAGTTAAAGGGTAGGACAAATTTGGGGTATGACAACGTTTTCGGCTCCTATGTTAGCAAGTTTTAAAGAAGAGTACTATACTCAAATGTCTATAAACCAAGATTTCATTCCCTTTGTTAAATGGTTTATTAGTTACTATATAACTAAACAAAAAGAAGAATTGGTTTTTATGAAAAAAGACGAACTTTTAGTTCTGCAAAAACCTTGGGAAAGTATCCAAGGAGAAAAAATGGAATCTCCTTTTCCCCCAGAACAAACAATAAGTTTGGGTTCTCATACTGAAGATACACCTTATCTTACCCTACAATTACAAAGGGTTGAACAAAATCAGATTACTCTAAAAGAGTTAAATTCCATAATTAGATCCAACAATTATACTAATGCCTACCTTGTTTGTCTAGGAGAACAATTTATTTCTCTAGAAAAAGAACTTTTATCCATTAAAGACCTTTTAAATAAACAAATAGCACGTCAAAAAATTATTATTGACCTTATTAATAAACCTAATGCTCCATAACAAGCTTCTACATCTAAAATTTTAGATGTTCCTATAATTCAACCTCCTATTCCAATAGAAGGATTTAAAATGGAAACAAATGGTGATGAGTTTATTCGCATTCTTGAGAAAAAGCTTAAAGATTTACATTTAACGGTTATGACTAACCAAGACTCTTCCAATGAAGAAGACATTAATGATTTAGCAAATATGTTTGCCGATTTAGACATTAATAATCAAGATACTAATGAGATAAACCCTGTTTATAGCTCTAAACCCTTAGAAAAATACTATTATAAACGTCCCTCTCCTCAAGACGTACTGTTTGAGGAACCTGAACCCTACCAGAATTCATATTCTGGAAAATCCATTTATGAATGGAATATTGATGGTTTAAATGACAAGCAAATAGTTGATACAATACATAGAATAATTATGTATTCAACTGTTTGTAAACAACACGGAAATTCTGACAGCGAAATTGCCTCTTTCATAGCAACTGCATTTGTCAGTCAATTAAGAGGATGGTGGGACAATTATATCACTGAAAGTCAGAAAAAAGATATTCTTAACCATAAGAAATTAGTTAAGTCTGAAACTCCTGGAACCGGAGCAAGTGGTATTGCCACCACAGGTGAAGAAGATGCGGTTTATACACTGTGTCTCTCTATCCTTCAACATTTTGTTGGAAACAATGTCCCTATTGGAGAGAAACTTCAAACTTTACTTCAAAATCTAAGATGTCCTTCTCTTACACATTTTAGATGGTATAAAGATACCTTTTTGTCTAGAGTTTTCCAATTAAAAACTCCTAATTCTATTCATTGGAAAGCCAAATTTATTGATGGATTACCCCATTTCTTCTCAGAAAAGGTGAGAAATTCTTTAAGAAGTAAAAATGATGGGATAAATATTAATTACCATGATCTTAATTATGGTCAAATTATTAGCACTTGGGTTAATGTAGGATTAACCTTATGTAATGATATTAAGCTTAGAAATAAGGTTAATCCTTCATTAACACAAGTGCTAATAATTTGACCATAATTAAGATCATGGTAATTAATATTTATCCCATCATTTTTACTTCTTAAAGAATTTCTCACCTTTTCTGAGAAGAAATGGGGTAATCCATCAATAAATTTGGCTTTCCAATGAATAGAATTAGGAGTTTTTAATCGGTAAACTCTAGACAAAAAGGTATCTTTATACCATCTAAAATGTGTAAGAGAAGGACATCTTAGATTTTGAAGTAAAGTTTGAAGTTTCTCTCCAATAGGGACATTGTTTCCAACAAAATGTTGAAGGATAGAGAGACACAGTGTATAAACCGCATCTTCTTCACCTGTGGTGGCAATACCACTTGCTCCGGTTCCAGGAGTTTCAGACTTAACTAATTTCTTATGGTTAAGAATATCTTTTTTCTGACTTTCAGTGATATAATTGTCCCACCAGCCTCTTAATTGACCGACAAATGCAGTTGCTATGAAAGAGGCAATTTCGCTGTCAGAATTTCCGTGTTGTTTACAAACAGTTGAATACATAATTATTCTATGTATTGTATCAACTATTTGCTTGTCATTTAAACCATCAATATTCCATTCATAAATGGCTTTTCCAGAATATGAATTCTGGTAGGGTTCAGGTTCCTCAAACAGTACGTCTTGAGGAGAGGGACGTTTATAATAGTATTTTTCTAAGGGTTTAGAGCTATAAACAGGGTTTATCTCATTAGTATCTTGATTATTAATGTCTAAATCGGCAAACATATTTGCTAAATCATTAATGTCTTCTTCATTGGAAGAGTCTTGGTTAGTCATAACCGTTAAATGTAAATCTTTAAGCTTTTTCTCAAGAATGCGAATAAACTCATCACCATTTGTTTCCATTTTAAATCTTTCTATTGGAATAGGAGGTTGAATTATAGGAACATCTAAAATTTTAGATGTAGAAGCTTGTTATGGAGCATTAGGTTTATTAATAAGGTCAATAATAATTTTTTGACGTGCTATTTGTTTATTTAAAAGGTCTTTAATGGATAAAAGTTCTTTTTCTAGAGAAATAAATTGTTCTCCTAGACAAACAAGGTAGGCATTAGTATAATTGTTGGATCTAATTATGGAATTTAACTCTTTTAGAGTAATCTGATTTTGTTCAACCCTTTGTAATTGTAGGGTAAGATAAGGTGTAGCTTCAGTATGAGAACCCAAACTTATTGTTTGTTCTGGGGGAAAAGGAGATTCTATTTTTTCTCCTTGGATACTTTCCCAAGGTTTTTGCAGAACTAAAAGTTTGTCTTTTTTCATAAAAACCAATTCTTCTTTTTGTTTAGTTATGTAGTAACTAATAAACCATTTAACAAAGGGAATGAAATCATGGTTTATAGACATTTGAGTATAGTACTCTTCTTTAAAACTTGCTAACATAGGAGCCGAAAACGTTTTAAAAAACCATTCTCTAAATTGGGTGTATCTAGCATGCTGAAACTCGTCATTGACAAGGTTTCTTATATTGCTACCTGGAGAATAATCTAACATTATAACGGGAAGTCCATATCTGAGGGAGTAGGTGATTCTACTCTAGGAGGATTTGGTTTTTGATATATACCATGAGGAATTTTGTTTTCACTGAGTCTTATATTTTCAACAACTTCTATTTCTTCTCTTAATTGAGAAGTTGAAGGTCTAGCTAATTGACTGGGAGCAGAATAAAATTCATTTATAGAATTCACAGAATGTCTTCCAGACATGGATCTAGGTATTCTAATCATTCTTTTAGAGTTAAAATTTATCTCTAGATCTCCATCACTTGATTGGATTATTTGATCAACATCCTTATTAAGGATAGGTTCTGGTTCAATGGCCCGAGGGAGGTTCCAGGTTTCTGGAAAATTAATTTCATCCCATTTGAGCAACCTATTAGTTGCAACATTAGAGGTAAGCAAATTTGTTTGAACTAAAGTAGTAGTTCCAGGAAACGATATTTGTTTAGCTTTAGGGTTTAATGTGGTAAGGACTTTGTAATAAACCCTATAACATATAGCCATAATTTCACTACCATGTTTGAAATTGTAACCATTAGTATGAATAGTTAATTGGAGAGCGTCTAATAAATTTTTATCAGACATGGATAAGCTTATGTTGGGAGAGACATCAAAATAGACAGGTCCATGACACAGACTCGTTTCAATTAAAGCAGCTAAAGATTGTTTAAAATCTTTACATCTACCATCCCTAATATATCCTAGGATGCTAGTATTTAATCCTAGCAAGGTCAAAGGTTTAACAGCAACTTGTATTAAACCAACATGGATATAATTATAATTTTTAAAAGGAAGTAAATCCTTTTTTGTTAAAAGTTTAATTGTCTGAGTACTTTCATAAATTTGAATAGTTTGTTCTAAACTTTTTACAGCAAAACGAGATAATATATCTATTTTGCCAAATTTATAAATTTGATTTGAAGGTACTGATGGAATTGTCCATTTATTAAGTTTATCCAAATTTTTTGGATATTCCTCAAGTTCTTCATGTTTAATCAAATTGTTTTGATGATTATCATCATCAGAATCGATATATATGGCTGGCTAAGGATGTTGTGGACGATTAGATACCTTAGGTAAAACTAAGTTGGTAAATATAACTCTTGTTCTTAGTACAAATATATCTAGGCAACAAATGATAAGTCATCTTTGCAAACAAAAACATTGTTTAACTATCAACCCAAAGGGATAGAAGGACTTCTCCCAAATCAAAGATGTCCAATGTTTTTCAGCAAAAATTTCTTTTTAAAATCATCTTAACACTCCCTTTCCTGGGAAAAAACGATGAATATAAGAAAACACTAAAAAACATTTTCAGTTTTGAAAAAACCCTTACAACTTGTTGCCATAATATAAATTTACTAATAACAAGCGAAAAACCTACATACTTAGTTTCTTCTAAGTTACCTAACCTTCCCCAACAAAAATTTTAGCCACTAATTTTCATAGACAAAAGTTGAATTCAGAAATATACCTTAGGTTTTAACCAGGTGATGATACCAATCCAATGTTCGTGAAACTCCTGTTTCCCTTTCTGATTTACATAGAGAAATTAATCTTTTGAAATCTGAAATTACTCGGATAAAGAATGATAATCAAAGATTATCTCAAAAGGTTTCCATACTTGAAACAGGTAACCTTAAAGTTGAAGAAATATCTTCTACTAGCAGTCCTACTACTAATGATAGGTTTCTTACTCTTATTGATAGAGTAATTTCTCAAAAATAGTTTGTTAAAATAACTTTAGTTGTTAATAGAACATATATATATATATATATATATATATATATATATATATATATATATATATATATATATATATATATATATATATATATATATATATATATATATATATATATATATATATATATATATATATATATATATATATATATATATATATATATATATATATTACTTTTTTTTGCGAAAATAATATATGTAAAGTAAAAAATATTTTTATTCTTTTATAATATTTTTCGTTAAAAAGCAGGACTTTAATCTAACTAATTCCTATTACAAATTTTAATTTTACTTACAATTTTATTATATTATTTTATTTTTAAAATCAACAAACAATATTCTTTATTATTGCTATTAATAAAATTTCTAATAACGGTTTTACAAATTTTAGTTTTTTTCCTTTTAATTACTGCAAAAATTAGTGTTTTGAGAATGAAGAGTCGTATGAAACAGTCTATTTAATATACATTTTAATTTATAAATTAAATCATATGGTATAAATTAAATTTAATGATTTTTATTTCCGTTATAAATTTAATTAAAATATATATGATGTTTGATTTTCTTCATAATATCAATTTATTATTCTTAAATCAATCAATTTGTCCCACTTTTTCCTTAAATATATAATCATTCCCACTTTCTTCTTCACACGTATATATTAGACAATTTTTTATCTTTATCTAATTGAAAAGCTTGTGTAAGGTTTCACCTCTTTTTTACCTTTATTCAAATCAATTTCACGCCCATATTTTTCTCTATAAATTTAAATTTGTTATTTTGATTATATTCGACTTTGATTTATAAATATTATTTTGATCGTATTGAAATTCATTTCATAATCATATTCATATTGTATAATATAATTTTTAATTATTATTTTGTAGGTTTTGCAATATGAATGAGAGTCTAATCGGCCCCAACACCTCCAAACAATAATCTTATAACCAAAATTGAAACATACAACTCTTACAATCATTTGGAGCATATTTTAATGTGATTTTAGTGATTGCCATAATAGAATATCTAATAGGTATGCATTTGCATATTCTCCCAATGCATGTTCTTCCACTTTCTATGATTATGTTCATAGTTTTTCTCTCTCCCTCTCTCTTTTTTAAAGCATTATAACAAAAAAATAGTTGGCTTTTGTTATACATCATTTAAATAATATAGTCTTTTTATATAAATTATAGGTAATTTTCTATTTTATTTTACATATCAATTGAATCCTATAAGTTATATTTTTTATTTTTATTTTATTATTTTTAAATTATTATTATTATTATTATTATTATTGTTGTTGTTAACTATCGCTATATATCCTTTTAAGTTACATAATTATTTACTAAAAATAAAATTGCAAAATAAATATTTGTTGTAAGTCATAATCGATTTAGTTGTAAGTTATTAAACTCTGAATATTATTTTAAAAGTTATATAATGATAAAGTATTTGATTTATTATAATATATATATATATATATATATATATATATATATGTGTGTGTGTGTGTGTGAATACAAGATCACACTCACAAAGATGTTTTTGATTCATGGCAAACTCAACAAGTATTCAAGCAACAAGGTACAAGCAGAAGAACTCAAAGAAAAGCAAGCTTTGGTCTCTCATAACAGAGCAGGTCGACCTACTATGCACACAGGTCGACTCAACACAAGCAAAATAAGAGGAACTCAGAAAATCAGCAGTTAGGTCGACCTACTCCCAACACAGGTCGACCTAAAAGGAAGAAATTTACATATCATTCTGCTAGGTCGACCTACACAACAACTAGGTCGACTTAATCTGAGAAAATTTCCCCAAAACGCATCTGAAGTGGATTCTGGTCGACCTACCTCTTTGACAGGTCGACCTAACTGGGAAAAAATGACATCCAAAAGATATGCAGCTCTGTTAGGTCGACCCAGCCCTAAATTAGGTCGACCTATCTGATCAAAACTGTCAAAATTTCTGGTTTTCTCTGCATCAACTGAAAAGCTCTCATATATATTGTCCAAGGTTCAATTATTAAAAACAACACCAACGACTGAAAGATACACAAAGGCTTCTCATCTTCGTTCTTCGTCATCTCCAACACAATTACACATAATCATTTTTGCGTTGAGGGTTAGTGATCGAGTTCGATAACGTCCATGGAACGGAATTGAAGATTCCTAGTGGGTGAAGATTTGTGGGGTTTTTGGTGAGTAAAATCCGAGGGTTTTGTCCTCCAAGATAGGTGTTTCTTGGGGGTTTTTATCAAGAGGTTTCATCGAGGATCCATCTGAGTGTGAAGATTGAAGAACAAGGGTTCAAGGCAATTCAAGACACTGCAGAAAAGGGATCAAGTGAAGCTCTTGGATCACCTTGATCTGGTTCAAGATTAAGGGGGAAGAAGATTCAAAGGATCGACAAATTCGGTTTATTGTTTATCGCTTTGCTTTCTTCTTTGTATAAACTGCTTTCAACATTAATGGAAGATTTCCCAATTTCAATTTGGAATTGGGGGCAGACGTAGTCGTAGCGAGGACGATCGATGAACTGCCTAAACAAATATCGTGTTCTTGTCGCTTTTACCTTTTCATTTACGTTCTGTTCATATTTGGTTATAATAGCAAATTGATCAACGATTCGAGTGTTAAGATTGTGAATTAAGAACTTATATAAACATCACAATCCATCACACATTGAATCACCATCAATTTGATCATTATCACCAAGTGTTTGTGTTTTTACTTCTTTCACTATTACTGCATTGCAAAAGTCGTTCATCATATAAGAGGTTAATTGATTTTCAATAGAGCGACGTATTGATTCTATAGTGTATTCTCTTATCGTTTATCTCAAGCTGGTTAGTGGTTTTAACACATATACAATCGTTTCAATAGTGGTTCGGAATAGACGCGAATCGATTCAGAATCACTTCCACTTAAAGTTCAATTAATTCCGCAAAACTGTGTAAGATCTATTCACCCCCCCTCTATATCCTAAGGCCAGCGTCTAACAATTGGCATCAAGAGCTCTGGTTTATTCTGTGCTACGTGAAACACTTATTGGAAAGATGGCTTCCGGACCTAAAGGGGCTCACAATAGAGCTCCAGTTTTCAACGGTGAAAACTATGGCTATTGGAAGGATTGTATGTGTGTCCACATCAATGTAATTGATAGGAACATCTGGACAGCTATTGTCAATGGTCCCTTTCAGATCACCATGACAAATGCAGCTGGTGCAGTTATTCCAAAACTAGAAAATACTTGGGATGCTGAAGATGAAAAGAGATATGCATACGATTGGAAAGCGAGAAACATTCTAATCTCAGCTCTAGGAGTTGATGAATACTATCGCGTTTCCCATTGTAGATCCGCTAAAGCTATGTGGGACACATTGCAAGTTGCCCACGAGGGAACGGATGATGTCAAACTAGCTAGGATCAATACGTTAACTCAAGAGTTCGAACTCTTCCACATGGAAGATGGTGAATCCATCGAAAACATGCAGAAGAGATTCGTTCACTTGAAAAATCGGTTAAATTCTCTTGATAGACCTGTTTCCAATGCAGTTGCTACTAACAAAATCTTAAGATGCTTGAACAGGGAATGGCAACCCAAGGTTACAGCAATAAAGGAAGCAAATGATCTAAACACCTTAGACATTACCACTCTCTTTGGTAAACTAGAGGAACATGAACAAAACCTTAAATGCCTTGACATGCATGAGAAAAGGGCAAAGAAAGAAAAGAACATAGAGAAAGAGGTAGAGAAGAAGTCAATAGCTCTAAAAGCTTCAAGCTCCAAGACCTCAAGACAAGAGCTAAAGGATAGTGATACAAGTGATGACGAAGACTCCGATGATGAGGAAATGGGACTGTTTGTGCGAAGATACAACAAATATCTAAAGAAAAATGGAGCAAAACATTCTGACAAAGGCTTGATCAACTATAGAAGGCAATCAAACAAGTTCAAACAAGATGACGACAACAAAGGAAAAATCAAAGGCCCTTGCTTCAATTGTGGGAAAGCCGGTCACTACAAACCGGATTGTCCATACCTTAAGAAGGAAAAAGAGAAGAACCAAAGCAAAGGTCATAACAAATCTAAAAGAGCCTACATAGCATGGGAAAGTGATTCATCTAGTGAATGCTCATCAAGCGATGAAGAAGAATCAGCAAACCTATGTTTCATGGCTCATCAACACAAGAAAAAGAAAGCTGTAAGTCATCTTAAACCTGAACTCGTAGATAAGGTATCTCATTCTCAACTAAAACTTGCTTTTGAAGAATTACATAGAGATGCAATTAAAGCTTTCAAACTTTTGGCCTCAAATAAGAAAATCTTTTCATATCTTGAATCAAAAGTTGAGAAAACCGAAAAGGATATGGAAGCTTTAAAACAATCTATGCTAGACATTCAAAAGGATAAAGTTGAAATAGATCCTACATCATGGTTTGGTTGTGAGACATGTCACATTTGGCAAAAAGAAGTAAGAGATCTAAAAGCCAAGTTAGACAAGGCTCTACAACCAAAAGTGACTTTTGCCGTTGATCCAAATAAGTTCAAAAGATCGTATACTCCTTTATATAGAAAATACACTTTTGTACCAAAAGTATCAACTAGCAAAACAGCATGTTCTCATCATATTACCTGCCATTATTGTTGCAAAAAGGGTCATACCATTGAAAAATGCAAATTTAGGAGAATTTTAGTTCCTAAAGGAGTATTTCAATGGTTGCCTAAGTGCAACAAATTGTGTACTCACTACCAAGGACCCAATGAAAATTGGGGACCTCCCTCTCTAAATTAATCTTGCAGGAAAAGTGTCTTGACATTGCCGAAAGGTTGTGGTTCCTTGATAGCGGATGTTCAAGACACATGACTGGAGACCTATCTCTTTTCGTTGAGTTTCAAGCAAAGAAAAAGGGGTATGTCACCTATGGAGATAACAGTAGGGGAGCCATACTTGGTAAAGGAAGTGTCCATCCACTAAAGACATTGTCAAGGATAAGGAAGACGAGAATGAAAGTATTGTTAAGAAAGATGCTGAGAGAGAGAAAGATGAGTCTCACGATGAAAATGAAAAAGAAAGCATCTCAAACAATGAAGAACTTCCCAAGGCCTGGACAAATGTGAAAGACCATCCAATTGACAATATAATAGGAGACATCTCAAGGGGCGTTACAACACGCTCAAAGATAAGTAACTTCTGTCATCATTTTGCTTTTGTTTCACAAGTTGAGCCGAAAAACGCTAAGGATGCATTACTTGATGAGCATTGGCTAATGGCCATGCAAGAAGAATTAAACCAATTTAAACGGAATGATGTTTGGGACTTAGTCCCTCATCCGGGAGATCATCAAGTAATAGGCACTAGATGGGTTTTTCGTAACAAACTTGATGAAAACGGCGTTATTACTAGAAACAAAGCTAGATTAGTTGCCCAAGGTTATAATCAAGAGGAAGGTATTGATTATGAAGAGACATACGCTCCTGTAGCACGTCTCGAAGCTATTCGTCTCTTACTTGCTTATGCTTGTTCTAAAGACTTCAAACTATTCCAAATGGATGTTAAAAGTGCCTTTCTAAATGGCTATATAAATGAAGAAGTCTATGTTGCTCAGCCACCCGGATTTAAGAATTACATGTATCTAACTCATGTCTATAAGCTGAAACGTGCTCTATACGGTCTTAAACAAGCCCCTCGGGCTTGGTACGAACGTTTGAGCAAATTTCTTCTTAGTCAAGGGTACTCTAGGGGTAAAGTTGACACTACTCTCTTTATTAAAAGAAAAGATAAAGATATTCTCTTAGTCCAAATTTATGTAGATGATATTATATTTGGGTCCACTAATGCAAAACTTGTCAAAGACTTTTCTAAGCTTATGCAGAGTGAATTTGAGATGAGTCTCATGGGTGAGCTAAATTTCTTCCTTGGCCTACAAATCAAGCAACTCAGTCATGGAACGTTTGTGAATCAAACTAAATACTGTACGGAGCTGCTCAAATGATTTGGAATGAGTGAAGCAAAGGAAATTGACACACCTATGGCAACAAATACTAATCTAGACAAAGATGAGAAAGGTAAAGAGGTTGACGTGAAATTATACCGAGGTATGATAGGTTCACTATTGTATCTTACTGCCTCAAGACCAGACATTATGTTTAGTGTGTGTATGTGTGCAAGATATCAATCTTGTCCAAAAGAATCTCACTTAAAAGCTGTCAAAAGAATTCTGCGATACTTACGTGGAACTACTACATATGGCCTATGGTATCCAAAGGGAAATGAGTGCCACTTGGTAGGATTCTCCGATTCAGATTTTGCTGGCTGCAAATCCGATAGAAAAAGCACCAGTGGAACATGTCATCTATTCTCAAATTCATTGATAAGTTGGCATAGCAAGAAACAAGTATGGGTTGCATTATCTACTGCTGAGGCAGAATATGTAGCTGCTGGAAGCTGCTGTGCACAAATATTATGGCTCAAGCAACAACTTCTTGACTTTGGTATTAAGCTTGATCGCATACCTATCATGTGCGACAACACAAGTGCCATAAACTTGAGTAAAAATCCTGTCTTACACTCACGTACCAAGCATATTGAAATAAGACATCACTTTCTACGAGATCATGTAGAGAAAGGAGACGTTACATTTGAACATGTAGAAAGCAAGAAGCAACTAGCTGACATCTTCACCAAACCTCTAGCAACGGAGCAATACTTCAACATCTGTAGGGAATTAGGGATACTCGATATCTCTAATTTGGGCTAATTACGTTTGTTCTCTCTTAATATTATTCCTTTACTTTATATATATATTTTTCTGCTAACATTTCTCTTAGCGTAAAGGTAGTTCATCATCAAGCCAGGCGTCATTCCACATTGACTAAAGGCTGCCACTAAAGTTGACACCTACATATTGAGAAAGCAGTAACGTAATTGTTGTTCACTTCCAAAAATATTATTGATACAATAATATGCTATCAATTAACATGCTTATAGTGACTTCATACATATATCTCTCTTGCCCATATATGTGTCTCATCTTTAATACACCTTTAAACATATTTGGCTCTCATGCTATCACTATCTACCTTTTATCTACTATACTATGAATGCTAGCATTTTATCTATGTTTCTCTCGTTACTCTTCTCTTCTGTTTTTCTAGTATCTCTTTTGATGTTGTCAAAGGGGGAGATAGATGCTGAGTGTACGGGGGAGCTCAGCTGAGTAAATAGATGCTGAGTGTACGGGGGAGCTACGGGGGAGCTTTTACCACTTATTGCCAATGCTTCTACTACCGGTTTGCCATCATCAAAAAGGGGGAGTATGTGAATACAAGATCACACTCACAAAGATGTTTTTGATTCATGGCAAACTCAACAAGCATTCAAGCAACAAGGTACAAGCAGAAGAACTCAAAGAAAAGCAAGCTTTGGTCTCTCATAACAGAGCATGTCGACCTACTATGCACACAGGTCGACTCAACACAAGCAAAATAAGAGGAACTCAGAAAATCAGCAGTTAGGTCGACCTACTCCCAACACAGGTCGACCTAAAATGAAGAAATTTACATATCATTCTGCTAGGTCGACCTACACAACAACTAGGTCGACCTATTCTGAGAAAATTTCCCCAAAACGCATCTGAAGTGGATTCTGGTCGACCTACCTCTTTGACAGGTCGACCTAACTGGGAACAAGTGACATCCAAAAGATATGCAGCTCTGTTAGGTCGACCTATCTGATCAAAACTGACTTCCAAAGGATATGCAGCTCTGTTAGGTCGACCCAGCCCTAAATTAGGTCGACCTATATGATCAAAACTGTCAAAATTTCTGGTTTTCTCTGCATCAACTGAAAAGCTCTCATATATATTGTCCAAGGTTCAATTATTGAAAACAATACCAACGACTGAAAGATACACAAAGGCTTCTCATCTTCGTTCTTCGTCATCTCCAACACAATTACACATAATCATTTTTGCATTGAGGGTTAGTGATCGAGTTCGATAACGTCCATGGAACGGAATTGAAGATTCGTAGTGGGTGAAGATTTGTGGGGTTTTTGGTGAATAAAATCCGAGGGTTTTGTCCTCCAAGATAGGTGTTTCTTGGGGGTTTTTATCAAGAGGTTTCATCGAGGATCCATCTGAGTGTGAAGATTGAAGAACAAGGGTTCAAGGCAATTCAAGACACTGCAGAAAAGGGATCAAGTGAAGCTCTTGGATCACCTTGATCTGGTTCAAGATTAAGGGGGAAGAAGATTCAAAGGATCGACAAATTCGGTTTATTGTTTATCGCTTTGCTTTCTTCTTTGTATAAACTGCTTTCAACATTAATGGAAGATTTCCCAATTTCAATTTGGAATTGGGGGCAGACGTGGTCGTAGCGAGGACGATCGACGAACTGCCTAAACAAATATCGTGTTCTTGTCGCTTTTACCTTTTCATTTACGTTCTGTTCATATTTGGTTATAATAGCAAATTGATCAACGATTCGAGTGTTAAGATTGTGAATTAAGAACTTATATAAACATCACAATCCATCACACATTGAATCACCATCAATTTGATCATTATCACCAAGTGTTTGTGTTTTTGCTTCTTTCACTATTACTGCATTGCAAACGTCGTTCATCATATAAGAAGTTAATTGATTTTCAATAGAGCGACGTATTGATTCTATAGTGTATTCTCTTATCGTTTATCCCAAGCGGGTTAGTGGTTTTAACACATATACAATCGTTTCAATAGTGGTTCGGAATAGACGCGAGTCGATTCAGAATCACTTCTGCTTAAAGTTCAATTAATTCCGCAAAACTGTGTAAGATCTATTCACCCCCCTCTAGATCCTAAGGCCACCGTCTAACAATATATATATATATATATATATATATATATATATAAATAATATGTATTATGAATAATTAATTTATTTCGTTTAATCTATGAGAAACATGAGAACTAATCTACAATCTTTTTAATCATAAGAGTATATTTAAGAATTAATATATCAATATTTAATGAAAAAAATAAGATACTTCGTTAAAAATCTACAAACAATATTCTTTTTTATTGCTATTAATAAAGTTTCCAATAACGGTTTTACAATTTTTAGTTTTATCTTTTTAATTACGGCAAAAATTAGTGTTTTAAGAATGAAGAGTCGTATGAAAGGGTCTGTTTAATATCAATTTATTATTTTTAATTCAATGAATGTGTCCCACTTTTCCTTAAATATATAATCATTTCCTCTTTCTTCCTCACAAGTATATTTTAGAATAATTTTTTATCTTTATCTAATCCAAAAGCTCTTGGAAGGTTTCATCTTTTTTTTACCTTTATTCAAATCAATTTCATGCCCATATTTTTCTCTATAAATTTAATTATATTATTTTGATTATATTGACTTTATTTCATAAATATTATTTTGATCGTATTGAAATTCATTTTATAGTCATATTCATATTGTATAATATAATTTTTTCACTCAAAATAAAAAGATAATATAGTTACAAATAATTTTTAAAAAATAAATAATATAAAAATACTTTACATATATAATACACAGTTTTAATTACTCGTATTTTTTAAAATATAAAATAGAAATTACTCGTATTTAATTACTCTCATTCATATAATACACAGTTTTAATATAAATTATAGGTAATTTTCTATTTTATTTTACATATCAATTGAATCCTATAAGTTATATTTTTTATTTTTATTTTATTATTTTTAAATTATTATTATTATTATTATTGTTGTTATTAACTATCGCTATATATCCTTTTAAGTTACATAATTATTTACTAAAAATAAAATTGCAAAATAAATATTTGTTGTAAGTCATAATCGATTTAGTTGTAAGTTATTAAACTCTGAATATTATTTTAAAAGTTATATAATGATAAAGTATTTTAACTGCAAAGAAGGTTTGAAGTTAGCTCTGCTAGGGTTTCCTTACCATGAGTGGCAAAGGACGGGGGCGGCCAAAAAAGGCGTCGCTACATCCGGCGAAACATGGAAAAACATCTTCTCCTATTGATACAGAGAAAGGAAGTAACCATTCAGGGAACTGAGCGCAAAGCAGCACAAGTACACCAGGTCCACGAGTTGAACCACCTCCACCTCCTAAAAATTTAATTTTATTATTTTGATTATATTGACTTTATTTCATAAATATTATTTTGATCGTATTGAAATTCATTTCATAGTCATATTCATATTGTGTAATATAATTTTCTTAATTATGATTTTGTAGGTTTTGCAATTTGAATGAGACTCTAATTAGCCCCAACCCCTACAACAATAATCTTATAATCAAAATTGAAACATACAACTCTTACAATCATTTGGAGCATCAAAGTTTTAAAACTATAATAATAGTTTGTTATAATCGTAAAGTATGACATATTAATGTAATTTTAGTGATTGTCATATTAGATTATCTAATAGGTATGTATTTGCATATTCTAACAGTGTCCTTCCACTTTCTATGATTATGTTTATAGTTTTTCTCTCTCTCTCTCTCTCTCTTTTTTAAAGCTTTATAACCAAAAAAAGAAATTGGCTTTTGTTACACATCATAGTCTTTTTATATAAATTATAGATATGTTTTCTATTTTATTTTACATATCAATTGAATCATATAAGTTATATTTTTTATTTTAATTTTATTATTTTTAAATTATTATTATTATTGTTATTAATATGATAATACTTATTAACCATCGCTATATACCCTTTTAAATTACATAATTATTTACTAAAAATAAAATTGCAAAAATATTTTTTGTTGTAAGTCATAATCGATTTGGTTTTAAGTTATTAAACTCTGAATATTATTTAAAAAGTTATCTAATGATAATGTATTTGATTTATTATAATATATAAATAATATGTATTATGAATAATTTATTTATTTCTTTTAATCTATGAGAAACATTAGGACTAATCTACAATTTTTGTAATCATAAAAGTATGTTTAAGAATTAAAATATTACTATTTAATGAAAAAAATTAAGATAGCTTCGTTAAAAATTTAATAACTTATATTAATAAATTTTAGAATCATAAAGCCTTTAAAATTTAAAAATAAATTTCTTTAAAGTTTCATTTTATTTTCAAAATTTCTTTTTTCTTTAATTTAATTATTAAAGTGAAAATAATTAATTTATTGAAATGATTTAACCCAAAATAAATAATAGTTTTCTATACCCTGTGAAATTAACATCCTTTAACCATGTCACAACATACCTCTTCCACTACAATAAACAAACTAAAAAATCATGAAAATATGAATGAAGTTACCAGATTAGCATAAGAACACCGAGAAAAAATCAATATGATAAGATATAATATAATTTTTTTTAAATATTTATAGAATATATGATGTAAAACTTTTTTTAGACTTCATATTGAATAAAAGAATAATTGAAATTTAGATTGATCTACTCTCATATGTATTATAAATAAAATGAATATTATCTACAAATAATTTAATATAACATTTTTTATAATATTGCATTATTAGGAAATCTCATATTTTTAAAATTTAATACATATTTTATATAATTTTAAGAATACGTTTCATCCTATGATATAATTATTATATATAAATTATTAAGATAATTTTTTAATCAAATCCGTGCAACGCACGGGTCATAGATCTAGTAACATGTAAAGTTCATATTTGGACTCCATGTATATATTAATATATGTAATGGTACTTCATAATAGGATATTATTTGAACCATGAAAGATGTGGACCATATGTGGGGATGCTGCAAAATAAAAGTACATTATTTTTTATCCTTGATAATAGGATATGTATATTGTTTGACTTATAACCCTAAAAAATAAGATTTTTTTTTCATAAGCAACTCTTGTATTATGATTAGGAGTACTAGGGGTACACCAACCCTTATACAAGAAAGGAAGTAAATCTATTCTACAAGGAATCTAACAACGTGCACTTAAAAGAGGGTTTTTAAACTACTCATAGAAATTACACTTAAGGTTTGAAGTTGATGCTAACCACCACCAAGAATACCATAAAATCATGTAATATAATTCATCTAGGTCCAGCTTTGCATTGTTGAAGATAATGTCATTTCTTACCTTCCAAATGCACCAACAAAATGTTAACCATATGGCTGCAGCTATATTGTTCTTCATGGTACCCTGTAATTGCTCAGTCCAATACAACAAAAATTCGCCGCAATCTTCTACAGCAGGCATTTGAATTTCTATCCACGAAAATACTCTCCTCTTCAATGACATTAGCATAGTACACTGCAAAAATATATGCACAGTGTCTTCAATCTGCATATCACAAAAAACACACTTAGCTTCCTGTTGGTGCGTTATAATTTTCCTATTTAGGAGTTGTCGCCTTGTTGGGATCCTATCTCTTAGCAACCTCCAACTGAAAATCTGGACCTTTGAAGGCAAGGCTGCTCCCCAATTGAGACTGAGACTCTCCATTAGACCAACCATAGGTAACATAACAGAATTTTGGTTGAGTATCCTGTAACATGACTTTACGCTGAAACAATTCGAGCTCTCATACGGCCATATGAGACGGTCCTTGGCACTGGCAGTAGGGCCAATCCCGACCATGCATAGTTTCAATTACATGTACTCCCTCGAAGCCTCTCTCCCCAGCACCTCTTCACCATGAATAAGCTTCCATTCCCATATATCACCATTCCAAAAACCAACATTGAAAACAGAGATATTTTTGAAATTAATTTCATTGAATAACGCAGGGAACTGAAGATACAAAGCATCTGCCCCAATCCATTTACTTTTCCAAAACAAAATGTAATGTCCATCACCTATTCTAGAGGTGATTTTCTTCATTGCTCCTTCTTCCTCACCACACAACTCCATGATATCTCTCCACCATAGTGATTCCTTTGCTGTTGACTTGGGTTCATCGCATCCCCACATTCTATTGCTCACACATCCATACCTTTCATCCAACACACCACACCACATAGAATTTTCTTCATTTAGTATTCCCCAAATCCATTTTGACAATAAAGCCTTGTTGAAACTTACGACATGTTTAATGCCCAAGCCGCCTTCTTCCTTTGATTTGCACACCTCTTTCCAAGCTATCCATGCAATCGAATTTTTTTCTCCAACTCCATTCCACAAAAAATTTCATTGTATGGCAATTATTTCTTTTGCCACCTTCTTTGGGATTTTACAAAATGAGAATTGGTAGCACGACATATTCGTGATAATGCTATTAAGCATAGTTACTTTGCCACCAATTGATAATAACTTACCCTTCAAAGAAGATAGTTTCTCTCTCAGTGATTTCACAACCGGTTTCCAAAAATCTATCTGTCTATGATTCCCACCCACTGTGAAGCCCAAGAATTTAAAAGGGATTATGTCAATTTTGCATCCCAGGAATGATGCAGAAGCCTTCATTCTATAGTCCTCAATTCCTACTCCATATAACTTACTTTTTTTAAGGTTTAGTGACAGCCCAGATACTATTTCAAAACCTCTTAATAAGGCCTTAAGAGTCCACAAGTTATGCCACGAGCCATCGCCATATATTATCGTATCATCAGCAAATTGCAAGAGACTATACTCTGCTGATTCATTTATCTTAAACCCCTTGTACAATCCTCTTTGAATTGCTTGTCTCATCAAGCATGCCAAGCCTTCTGCCACGATTGTAAACAGGAACAGAGATAATGGATCTCCCTGCCTTAAACCTTTCGACACTAGAAAGTCCGCCGTTGGACTCCCATTAACTACAACTGACATCGAGCTTGAGAAGACGACAACTTCCATCCAACACATCCATCTCACACCAAAACCCATGCCTCTTAGAATACACCTTAAGTAATTCCAATCTACACAATCGTATGCTTGTGCAAAGTCAGCTTTAAAAACCAAACACTCCTTCTTGTTTCTTTTTGCATAATCTAGTATTTCATTTGTAACCAAAACACCATCAAAAATCTGTCTTCCCGGTACAAATGCCGTTTGGTTGAATGATATTAATTTGCCTATAACCTTCCTCATTCTTGCTGCCAATATTCGAGAAAGAAGTTTGAGCAGGCCAGTAATCAGACAAATTGGACGATAGTCTGCTAGGCTTAGGGGGTTTTCACATTTCGGGACCAAGGCTAGAAATGATGCCGTTATAGCTTTTGGAAGCTTACCACCTTTATGAAATTCCTGGATGAATACCACTATCTCCTCTCCCACTATATCCCAGCAATTCCTCATGAAATCCAGGTTAAACCCGTCTGGCCCTGGGCATTTGTCACCATTGCCTTCAAATACTGCTTGTCTAATTTCTTCCCTTGTGAATGGTTCTTCCAAACTCCAACTATCTTGTTCGGTTAACTTATAATTGATTGGGGTTTGTAAACAAGGTCTTGGAAAGTTTGGACTGCTGAATTTTTCTTCAAAATAATCTTTTATAGCTGCTTTTACTTCTTTCACCAAGTCCACAATCAATCCGGCAGAGTTCTTTACTGAACCAATATAGTTGCTCATATTCCTAGCCTTCAATGTCGCATGGAATAGCCTAGTATTTTTGTCACCTTCTTTTTCCCATTTATGACTTGATTTCTGTTTAATGATGCTCTCTTTGATGTGTAGCTGTGAATACAAGATTACACTCAAAGATGTTTTTGATTCATGGCAAACTCAAATAAGCATTCAAACAACAAGACGGAAGCAGAAAACTTAAAGAAAAGCAAGCATTGATCACTCATAGGTCAACCCATTATGTTTATATGTTTATAGGTTGCCTCAACACAAGCAAAACAAGAAGAATGCAGAAAAACAGCAGTTAGGTCGACCTACCACCAACCCAGGTCGACCTAAAATGGAGAAAAACTCATATGTCCCTGCTAGGTCGACTCACACATCATTTAGGTCGACCTAAATTGATGAATTCTACATACCAGCCTGTTAGGTAGACCTACACATCAACTAGGTCGACCTAATCTGTGAAAATGTCCCCAGAATGCATCAGAAGAGGATTCTGGTCGACCTACTCCTTCAACAGGTCGACCTAACTGGGAGCAAAATTCTGCAAGCTCTGTTAGGTCGACCTAAGCACTACAAGTGGTCGACCTAACTGATCAAGAAAGTTCAAAAATCAGTTTTTCTTGGTTCTAACTGTTATGCAATCATATATATTGTACAAGGGTAATTATTCAAGGAACACCAACGACTGAAAGATACACAAACGCTTCTCATCTTCGTTCTTCATCATCTCCAACACAATTACACATAATCATTCTTGCGTTGCGGGTTAGTGATGAGTTCGATAACGTCCATGGAACGGAATTGAAGATTCCTAGTGGGTGAAGGTTTGTGGGGTTTGTTGGTGAATAAAATCTGCGGGTTTTGTCCTCCACGACGGGTGGTTCTTGGGGGTTTTTATCAAGAGGCGTTCATTGAGGATTCGGCTGAGTGTAACGATTGAGGAACGGGGAGTTCAAGGAATCAAGACACTGCAGAAGGGAATCAAAGTGAAGCTCTTGGATAACCTTGATCTGGCTCAAGATTAAGGGGGAAGAAGATTCAAAGGATCGACATAATTGGTTTATCGTTTATCGCTTTGTTATC